>NW_003546672.1:56743-85469 GCF_000090795.2 Amphimedon queenslandica | reverse complement strand
TGTTTTTATAATGCGTTTTGCTAGTGATTTAGCCATGATAAGAACAGTGCCAGTGCGGGAGCCATTTTGTTATTTTCAAATTTCATTCAATCTGGCCGCCATATTGTGCCCAGGGCACCTCCTTTTATACTGTGATCGACGGAAGCGATTTCATGACGTTGCGTGAATGGTTTTATAGTGCACCTTCTTGTTTAATACTCAGTAAAGTACATGTAGCATCATGGGCGGTTGCAGAAATTTGGTTTGACCTGGGCATCAATAATTAGTGGGTGTGGAGTGGGTGCGGTTCCATACAATTTTGCAAGGAAAATGGACAATACTGATCTATAACTTCATTGAGATGGTTTCTTAGCTTAAAACAACAAAGAAGCCTATTGAACTACCACAGTTTGCACTGGATGCCCACACCAGAATCATGAATATAATTATTGGTCAAAAAGTCAACCTGGGCATTGCCCCCTAATGCCCAGGCCTGCAACCGCCTATGTGTAGCATCTTCTCCAATCCTAGATATATCAAATGATTCTTTTAAGAAATTTAAGTGAATCGTTATTGAAAGAATACATAGGTATATTGCATGTTCTTGAATGCTATAATGAAAAAGTGTCTGGTTATCATCTAACTCATTAAAATTATATTTGAGTACCTGACGATGAGGTGGGATTCCTTCTTTATCCTGTATCTTTGCCTTAATTCTCCTAATAGTATCTGAAGGTTGAACTTCAAGAATAATTGTTTTGCCATCTGAAGTTATGACATTAAACCTTATCATTTGCTTAGCAGGATCTATCAAATGTATTGTACTTTCCTTTTGAATATTATAATCTGAGAGTGTACAACCATCTTCTAATTGTTTACCAGCAAATACAAGCCTCTGTTGATCAGATGAGATTCCTACTTCATCCTGTATCTTTGCTTTAACATTTTCAATAGTATCAGACAGTAAAGCTTCAAGAAAAATTGTTTTACCAGTCAGAGTTTTTACAAACACATATGTATGTTCACAGTCACCTTGACATACATGTAAATATATTGTACTTCCAATTTGAATGTTATAATCTGAGAGTGTGCAACCATCTTCTAATTGTTTACCAGCAAATATGAGTCTCTGTTGATCAGGTGGGATTCCTACTTCATCCTGTATCTTTGCTTTAACATTTTCAATAGTATCAGAGCTAGGTTCAACTTCAAGAGTAATTCTTTTACCAGTCAGAGTGACAAATATTACCATGCCACCACCACCTCGATAACGAAGTACTAAATGTATTGTGCTTTCCGTTTGAATATTATAATCTGAGAGTGTACAACCATCTTCCAATTGTCTACCAGCATATATGAGTCTCTGTTGATCAGGTGGGATTCCTTCTTCATATCCTGTATAGCTCCTTTAACATTCTCAATAGTATCAGAAGATACAACTTCAAGAGTAATTGTTTTACCAGTCAGAGTTTTCACATAAAGCAAGAAACATTTCACGACACAAATCGTATCTTCATTTTGAATTTTATAATCTAAGAATGTCTTGTCTTTGTCAATCAAGCGGCATGAACCATGAATCAGCAAAATGTCTTCTTTCTGCAATGAACTGAATTGCTGTATTTTTATTTTATTTGATATCTTCTCTTTCACATTTTCAATAGTATCAGATGGTTCAGCTTCTATGAAAAAAGTTCTAGAGTCACCAAACAGGAAATTCCTGATAAAGATAATTCTAGAGCTGCATCTAATTGTCTCATCAGGATGGGGCACTGTATCAACGACACCAGAAGATATGTCCACATTCACATTAGACCCTTGATTGGATGCCCATACCTTAGACAGGGTCTGGCCCATTGTTAACAAGAGAATTCAGTACCAACAGCAAAACTTAAGAAATACAAAAGGGCTGACGAGGGGGCGGAAAATGCAATGGGATCCACAGCATAAATCGATGCATATAAAATTTTATACTGCGTGGGAGGAAAGAGAGAGGAGGAGCCTGGAGATTGGAGAAGGAAAACTGGAAAAGAAATAGAACTCTAATATCTCCTTCTCTCCATCTTTCCCACAAGTCTTCACGAGTGGACGCCAGCAACCTCTTATCCATAGAGCTGGATGATATGGGATCCATAGACCAACACTTACATACACACCACTTATATGCACTTATGTTACCTCCAGGGAACATTTTTGCTACTTCTATTCAGTTGCAGTAGCTGCATCAATTGCAATTTCGCAGCACAATGAGCACATAGTTCGTTTATATATATAGCCTATGGTCCCAGCTAGCTATGCTTCTTATTAATTTCTTATTTTATTTATACTATGAGGAATTAGAACTGCTGCACAGATTTATCTCGATTCACGAAACCGCTTCTCTTTGAATTCTGGATATAATTTGCCAACTGGCAATCTAAAAGTCTTTATTTTCAAAAAAATATCTCTCTTGCTCTACACAAAAATTGTCACTATTAAAAATACTAATTCAGAGTATGAATAATGGATCAAATAATAACGAATAATAAATCAAATAATAATTAATGACACATGCAAGAATAATTACAAAACAAAAAACACACGCACACATCACTATATCTAACATATACAATTATTGAGATCAAAAATTACAAAAACATGCTTGCATGTACTATTAAATACATATATGTATAAATGTAATCACAAGTATTTTTTTCTAATTGCTGCAGCAAGGTCACATCTGTGAACAGCTTCCATTTCTAGCACTTCTGCAATGGTATCCCAAGTGTAGGGAGGACAGTCAATACTTGTTTGCCAGTGATGAAATACAGCAAGATAACAGGCTATGGGGTCAGCATTGTGTTGATCTCTAAAAGAATACAAAACTGATGAATGAATACCGAGCATTGTGCCAACAATCAGCCATTTATCAAGAGCTTTAGCAGCAACATCATTCATAAGATCCCTTTCTTTAGGAACAGCAAGAGGAGGAGGAGGAGGAAGAGGAGCAGCAGCAGTAGGAAGAGGAGAAAGAATAGGACTGGTAGGAGGAATAGTCTCAGGCATAGCAGGAGCAGGAGCTGTACCTGTAATAATGATGCACAATGACAATCATAAAAAATAACTGGTTTAATATCTTACCTAAAATTAGCTCCAGAATGTTAGTATCATCATATATTTGGTAGTTACTAAGAGACTTTTCATCATCCATTTTATACTGGTTGTAAATTAAGTCAAAATTTGATAAGTTTAGTTTACTTGAGAGCCTCTTCTTTAAAATACGGACACTTTCATCTAAGTCTATTGATTCAGTAATAATCTCTCCTGAAGGCATCAATATACGAATAGTCAATAGAACGAGAAGATCAATGACTTCAGTTGGTGGAACGCCATGAATATAGTACCGGCATAAAGGTACTTTACTCTTTAAAATATTTTCATTTGATTGGCTGTAAAGCATTTGATTAGAAACTGGTATTCCTGTGGTTGCTTTTATTTGTTCCTTTAGTTCTCCTACGAGACCTTTCAAGACTACATGAAAGGTCTTTCTTACACCTCCAGGCAGCACAACAGTAAGGCCAAGACTACAGTGTGGATTAACTTGTACTTTAAACTTAAGTATCGATCTACGAAAATTTTTGATTTGCTTAGAATCATCAGATACAACTTCATTGTCTAAAAGAAGTAGTTGCTGTTCAATTGGTATTCCTATTCTAGTGTGAATGCTAGCTTTTTTCTTAATGCTCAGTAAAGTAGCATCTTCTCCAATCCTAGATATATCAAATGATTCCTTTAAAAAATTTAAGTAAATCCTAATTGAAAGAGTACATAAGTATATTGCATGATCTCGAATGCAATAATCAGAAAGTGTCTGGTTATCATCCAACTCATTAAAATTATATTTAAGTACCTGAAGATGAGGTGGGATTCTTTCTTTATCCTGGATCATTGCCTTAATATCCCCAATAGTATCCAAAGGTAGAACTTTAAGAGTAATTGTTTTACCATTTGACATTATGACATCAAACTTTACTTGCTTAGCAGAAACCAAGTGTAAAATACTTTTGTTTTTAAGATTATAATGTAAGAGTGTACGACCATCTTCCAATACTTTACCAGCAAATAAAAGCCTCTGTTGATCAGGTGGGATTCCTACTTTATCCTGTATCTTGGCTTTGATATTCTCAATAGTATCAGAAGGTTCAACTTGAAATTGAATAATATTTTTTGCACCAGTCAGAGTTTTTACAAATATTGCCATGCCACCACCTCGAAGACGGAGTACTAAATGCATTATATTTTCCATTGAAATTTTATAATCTGAGAGTGTACGACTATCTTCCAATACTTTACCAGCAAATAAAAGCCTCTGTTGATCAGGTGGGATTCCTTCTTTATCCTGTATCTTCGCTTTAACATTCTCAATAGTATCAGAAGGTTCAACTCCAAGAGTAATCGCTTTACCGGTCAGAGTTTTTATATGAATCAAGAGACATTTGTCACATTTCACTACACGAATTGTATCTTCATTTTGAATATTATAATCTAAGAGTGTCTTGTAACTCTTGTTTAAAAAAACATCATTGTAGCAAACCAACGGGTGTAAACCATAAAACAGCACAATTTCTTGTTTCATCAAACTGATTTGCTGTGTTCCTACTTTATCCAAGACCTTTTCTTTTAAACTGTCAATAGTATCAGTTGGTTTAGCTTCTATTACAAAAGTTCTGGAGTCACCGAACATGAAATTTCTAGCAAAGATCGTACAAGAGCTCGATCTAACTGTATCAGCGACACTAGGCCTAGACATACTGTCCACATCTGGCGCATGATTAGACCCTCGATTGGATGTTAATACCTTAGACAGGGTTTGGCCCATTTTTAACAAGAGATTGAAGCGAGGGTTGAAGAGAATACCTCGGAGAATACCAACAACAAAGACAGCAAGTCAGAAACAGAAAGGGGGCGTGAAAAAAACTTAAATCAAGTTGAATGGGCTATGAATGGGATTGGGATCACACTTATCATTGTGTTTCTTATCATTGTGTAGGAGCAAGAGTAGATAATAATTATCTAATTATTATCTACTCTTGGTAGGAGGAAAGAGAGAGGAGGAGCCTGGGGCAGGGGAAGGAAAGAATTAGAAATAAAATTATGGCTACTTCTCCTTCTCTCCATCTTTCCCACAAGTCTTCACGAGTGGACGCGAGCAACCTGTTATCCATAGAGCTGGATGATATGGGGTCCATAGACCAACAGGGCCTCCTTCCTGGAGGAAGAGGAGAGAGTGCTGATCCTAATTTAGAAGTGTGGATAACAAAGTCACACGTTATGATTATGAAAAGAGGAGAGAGCACTGTAGACACACTTTGGTACTCGAGGGAAGACGGGTCTCTACTCGTTGGATCAAGTAATGTCTAGATAGAGATATCTTTGTTGTGGTTTAAACTCTTAAAACTGTTTCATTATTATTATTTTAATTATTTTTGTTTATATTTTCGTTTAGGTATTGATGTACAAGCAAATTCTGTGCCAACTAAACTCTGCCACTCTTTTGGATTAATAGGAAAACTCCAGTTACTTTCAAGTAATCACTGTCCTTACATGTACTGTAGCTACACACTTCCTCTTTCAGACACTGGTTGGTATTTGTTAATAATAACTGAAGCAAAGTCCATAGGTCGCCTACCAAACACAGACTCTGATGTGTTTTGTATCGAGAGAGTTGCACTGATTTCTTTATCGGCTGAGAAATCAATAGACGAAATTAAAATGGAGGTAAAGAGGGAGAGAGGGGGAAAGATGGTGTAAGAGGGAGAGAGAGGGAAGATGGTGTAAGAGTTCTCTCTCTTATTTTCATAGACGTATGCTCAGGATCGTAGAGAGAAAGATGTTAAAGATATCGGGAAGTTAGAGAAGAAGCTTAAGGAGGTAAATGAGCTAATGCACAGCTGCTACTATTAGTGAGTACTATAAGTACATGATGTATACTACTGATGGTTTCTCTTCTCCTTATCTACAATTAAATGTAAAGAGGTTGTAGTAATTTGTATTTGAGCCATGTTTATTTGTGGTCCCTTTGTTTTTTTAATATTCTTTAGTAAACATTATTAACATTTATGGCCTCCTTCCACTTGACCTCTTTGTAGGCTTTGCTTCAGATGTTTAATGGATCCAGGTCATTCTATTTCAGTTACGAAACAGATCTGACGCAATCGGTTCAGCGCAAGCACGACTGTGGAGACGCCAATAAACTGAGGAAATGGGAAAGGGTAAGTTAGATAAGACCATGTTTGTATTTTTAGATTATTTTTATTGATAAACATGTACATTTAGGTTGATGAAAGATTCTTTTGGAACAAGAATATGTTGCAGGATTTACTTGATAATGATAAAACAGTAAATTAACAATAATAATAATAATAAATATTTGTTTATGCATCTAGATTGACAAGTGGGTATTACCCGTTGTTCAAGGTTATATTGAGATCAAGACCATACCCATACCTTCTCCAGACCAGCTCGGAATATTCCTTAAAAAGCAGCAGTCACACGACACTCATGTGACCACATTTTTATTGGGGACTCCGCCCAAAGAAGGCATGGCTACAGCATCAGTGGACGTGGAGGAAAGAGGTGGAGAGGAGATAAAGAGAAATGACCGAAAAGATGAACATGATATCTATAGTTCAACGCCATTAGCTGCTTCTTTGCCAAATGAACTAAATGATACTTTAACTCAATCAAATCAGCATCAACTTGATCAATCAATAACTGATACTCAATCTGATCTCATATCATTTCATACTGATTCCAAATCATCTCAATCTGATCTTAAATCATCTCAAATTGATCCCAAATCAGATTCAGAATCATCTCAAGCATTTGTTATGGTTCCTAATATCTCAAGTGATGTACCAACCGTTACCATGGCTCTGATATCAAGACGGAGTCGCCACAGAGCAGGTAATGTGTATGTGAGTCTGTGGGTGTAGTCATATCGTTGCTATAGGAACCAGGTATCTAAGACGAGGGGTCGATAATGAAGGACATGTTGCAAATTTTGTGGAAACAGAAATGGTTAGCCAAAAAAGAAAATATTATATTAATGAATAAATTCCTCTTCTTTTTCCTCTCTTTCTCTCTCTCTGCAGCTGCTGCTAGCCGCGACTCATTTATTATCATTTATTGTAGTAAGAGGATCCGTTCCAGTGTATTGGACACAGCCTGGCAATAGATACAGGCCACTGCCAATTATAGAGCAAAGTAAGTGTACACATGCTAATCCTATAATGATTTATAATGATTTATTTATTGCAGCTGATGAAGAGACAGCTGTTGCATTTGAGCGTCATTTTGAAAGCCAGATGAACCTGTACAGGGAACAGGTTATTGTTAATCTAATCAACCAATCAGGAAGAGAAAGAGTAAGAAAAAGAATACGTGTTTACTACTTCCATAATGAATGTGTACATAATATTAACTCTCTGTGTACTACACATTGTACATGTATAATGTAATGCAGTGTATGTACATGTATGCGTTGTTGTTTATCACCTTTCATTTTGTTTTGTTAAACTTTGTTAGATTGTGTCAACAGCGTTTGAGAAGCAGCTGCTAACATTGGACTGTCCGTCACTGACTTATGTTGCTTTTGATTTCCATCATCACTGGTCAGTATAATAAATAGCAGCTGCTTATGTTGTAATGTACCCTCTCTCTCTCTCTCTCTTTAGTAAGGTTAACCAATGGCATAACATTAACCTACTCTTAAGTAATATTGAACAATACATTACAAGACAAAAATACTTTTGGTAAGGGATGGAACACATCTTTTAATCCTCTCTCTCTTTTTACTCTCCTCCTCCTCTCTCTCTTTCAGGATTGATAATGATGAAGGCAGCTCAGGACAGCCTTTATGCTATCAAAATGGAGTCTTTAGAGTAAACTGCATGGACTGTCTTGACAGAACTAACGTGGTGCAATCAGTAATATGTAAAGAATTCATACAAACTGCAGTAAGATGATGATGATAATAATAATATTTTATTTGTTATTGTTGATGTAATATTACTTTATATTTGCTGTTACATTTATTACATGCCAATAATAATAAATAATTTTAAAATAATGATAATATTATTATTTGTTTTTTGTTCTCTCTTTAGTTACAGAAGCTAGGTCTCATTGATCCTTTTACTTCTCTCACTGGTCAATTTCTAAGACACTATCAGGAACTATGGGCCAATAATGGGGACACCATCAGCAGGCAGTACACAGGAACTGATGCCATGAAAGTAATTTATGCATATTGATGTCCTTATGCTGTGTAGCAAGTTTGAGCTGATTCCGACTTCAATTTTAAAAGTTATGGCCATTTTAAGAAAATGTCAAATTTTTGAATATTACCCAAGGCTATAGCCCATGGTTTTTTCCAAAAAATGGCTCTGAAATCACCCCAAATTTTTATTACATTTTCTGATACATATTGATGTCCTTATGCTGTGTAGCAAGTTTGAGCTAATTCTGACTTGAATTTTTTAAGTTACGGCCATTTTAAGAAAATGTCAAATTTTTGAAAATTACCCAAGGTTATAGCCCATGGTTTTTTCCAAAAATTGGCTCCGAAATCATCCCCAATTTTTATTACATTTTCTGATACATATTGATGTCCTTATGCTGTGTAGCAAGTTTGAGCTGATTGCGACTTCAATTTTTTGAGTTATGAGCATTTTAAAAAATCAATAGTACTGTATATTATTAATAGGGTGATTTAACAAGATATGGCCAGAGACGTTTGTATGGTGTAATGAAAGATGGTTATAATTCAGCTCACAGGTAACGTGCATATATCATGTACAATGTACATGCATTTTCATTTTCATGTCTATACACTTAGGTATTTGCAAAGTTTGTTCAGAGATGCTTACAGACAAGTTGTCATTGGTTAGTTAAAGAATAAAGATTAGCATTTATCTCTCTCTCTCTCTCTCTTTCTCTCCAGATCTCCAACAGGGTGCCCCAGTTCAGGATGCATTGACTACACTGTCACAGTCTCAGAAAGGAATAAGTGAAGATGAACAAGGCCTGAGACAAAGATCATACTCTGACCTGCCACCTTGGTCCTCCGAGAGAGAACAAGTAACTCCTTGTTTTATTTATTTATTTTCATTAATTTATTTATTTATTTATTCGTTGTTTTTTGTTTTTTTTTAGTTGATTGCAGATATGATTAAAACATGTCGAGATAATTTATTTCCTAATACGTCGGTACCAGTAAAAGGTTGGGCACTAATTGAACCAGCTGGATATAGGTAAGCATAACTTGTGAGTGTTTATAGAGGCAGGCTATGGAGTTAGTCTGCAGTTTATGACACAGTTCAGTTGTCAGTGAATACAGCATCATGTATATCTATGTTAATCTTTTTTTTCTTTTTTAGTTTTGTTCCAACTTCAGAAGGTGAGGAAGATGCTGTGCTGTTGCTCTGCAAGGAGAGACGACATATTTGTGTCGCAAAGTAAGTTCTTTCATTTTGACTTCAGCTCTGACTCTCTTTCTTTATTCTTTATTTAGTTATAATAATGAATTTGAACAAGTAGCCTGCTGCATTAGGATACCACTGGACAGAATAGAAAGGATAAGTATTGGTAAATATTATTAGCTATCTCTGTAGCTAAGTAACTCATGCCATTGTGCTATAAATTTTGAGCCAATTTAAGACTATTTCTTGAGTCATTGGTACTGAAGAAATTGATTAAAAAAAGCATGCACTCTACAGTCCATGATTCTTTGTGAATTAATTCAAAATAACCCTTGCATTTCTCATTGACCTTATGCTGTGTATAATAATTATTTCAATGGTATTATAGGTCCTATTGGTAGTATATTGAAGACATCACGAAGGGTCTACATGAGATTATTCTATACTTTATTCCCGGGCTGCTCCTGCTACTTCACTTTCAGACCAATCCACTCTATATCACTTGAGGAAGACAAACGTATGTTATATTAATAGTTATTAATTAATGTTATAGTTATTAAATATTAATAGTAACTTTATTGAGCTTAAGTCAAGAATTAGTAGAAGTTCAACCAACCATCACGCTACAAGAACAGAGACTGACAAAGTAAATTATTATAATAATTATTATTATTTTATTTATTATCACTATTATTATTAGGAAGGCCAGTAAGTTCCATGAAGGTATAGTCTACCTCATATCTCCATCAGAATGGGCAGCTGATGGTTGGGAGAATGTCCTTATACCAGTCAAAGAGACCAGAGAGACAGCTCCTGATAAAGGAGGCTCTATATTTTATGATAATGTCTCCTCATCCAGCAGTGCCTCTGTTCGATTAAGTATCCCTTCACCTAATGAAGAGGAGAAAGGAGGAGAGGGAGAGAGAGTATCATCACAGAGTTCTATCACCGATGATGATAATGATGAATCGTTTTCTGCTCCTGCTTCTCCCTCTAAATCAAGGGAAAGTAAAATAACAACATTGCAAGAAAGGTCAAGGCTATTCTCTCATGGAAGTGCTGAAGATTTACCGTCAAGAGTCATTCAAGATGACAGTGGAAAGGGAGAGAGGAGGAGACACAAGAGAAGAGAGTCCATTGGCTACGTTATATTAGCCAGTGCCTCGTCAAGCATTGATCAGAACGAATCAAGTCCTGATCAGTTGATTCAAATTGATGATTTCCAATTCCGTGAGAGAGTACCATCACCAAGAAGTCCCTCCTCACCACCTAATAATACTAAACCACCTGGTCCCACCACAACCATCTCTCCTACCATTTCTCCTATTCCTACAAGTACCACTTCTCCTTCAAGCTTCTCTCCTACTTTTAGTCCGTCATTTTCTACAGCATTTTCTTACAATGCAACAACTGGAAGTCTACCAGAGAAAACACTGCCTCCTTCTCTTTCTCCAGTAGAAGCCATCACTCTCAGTGCTCCAGTCTGTGTCACTGATTTTGAGCCTTTGGAGGGAAACACTGCTCCCAGCACAGCTGCTAATACTGGAGGAACAGGGAAGAGGTTTTCACGTTGGAAAGCAAAGCTATTCAAACAATCGCAGCAACAGGAAGCACGTTATGAAGAGGAGGAAGAGCTGGAGGAGAAGCAAAGTGACAGCCGTTTCTATGTTGACAATGTTGAAGAGGAGAAAGAGGAAGTAGTAGCAGGAGGTAGAGGAAGATTAGCGAGGAGTATTCTGAGGGGAATCAAGACTAGCAGCTCATCGCTGACAAGAGAGAAAGTTGATAATGTAGAGATTATTGATGAGGAGAAGCAGTTGATGATTAGTGCAATGGCTGCCAGTAGAACAAAATTTATAATCATTTAATCATTAAGTACAATTTTTAATAGCATTCATCATCTAGTCATTATTATTTAATATGATATTGTGTTCTGTGATTCTATTTCTGAATTTTTTAATCCTCTTAATAATGGAATGATAGTTAAAGAAGGAATAATGTACTATTTCATCGAAAATGGCTAGGAGCCTAGGAGAGAATTATTCTCAATTTCTATAGCATTTTATAAAGTGGCCTTCATCTGATGAAATGAGATGTATATTGAGAAACCAACTAGACAATCACAACAATAAAGCGTAAGTATAATAATATAACGCTAATATAATGATGAAATAACGTTAATATAATGATGAAATAATTGGCCGAGAGTGTATCATGTATACTGTGTGTGTAAATATATAAATCTAGTTATACGTACTAAGGTAGAGTCTCCATTTCAATATAAATATCTTATGTTTCGATAAAGTCCTGGGCCTCTTCTTTACTGATGACCCGTATAAAACTAACTCTGTTTTTGAATTGTACTCCGTAACATTTTGCAGCTGGTTCTACCAGCTCTGGACGAAACGTCGTCGTAATGAATTGGGCATTCTCTGATAGCTTACGAATCATCGCTAATGAATAAATTATTATTATTTAAATATTTCTATTTATTTATTACCTGCTACAGAGTGTCTGTGTTGAGTATCCAGTGCTTGATCTATTTCATCAAATAGATAGAAAGGGGCTGGGTCACATTTCTGGATTGCAAATATGAGGGCGAGGGCTACTAGGGACTTCTGGCCACCGGATAACTGCTGTAACTCTTTCATCTCTGACAACTGATCAGTGAATGAAACCTTGGGAGAGAGAGAGATATGATAAAATGGATGTACAGTAGGTATTATCATTACTCTAATGGATACTCCAGTGTACTGGTCTGATATGGAAGCAGTTTCTGATTGTGAATCACTTTCCATTGATACCTAAAAAAACAATTATTAATAATAATAAATAAATAAATATAATAATTACGTCTTCATTTAATTTTTTCATCACCAGTTGCCCGTGACCTTGCGGAACTAGCTCATGAAATACTTCAGTAAAATACTTTGACATCTAAAAATCAAATAAATAAATAAAAAATACATAAAAGTCTCCATTACTTGTTTAAATGTGAACTCAATTGCTTCATGTTTCTTCAACTCAAGAACATCAAACAGTTCCTGTATGCTTTCATAAGCTTTGTCCAACTCGATCTTTCGATCAGTTAGTTTCTCCTTGTGCTCAGAGAAATCCTTAAACTGATCTAAGGCTCTTTTATTGACGTGACTGTATTTCTTTAGATCATTATTGCACTTTTCTAACTTCTTCCATAACTACGTGTACATACAAGAAAAAGATGAAGATAGAAGAGTTTTCTATACTCCATTTTTACTTCTATTAATCTCATTATACCTGTGATGTTGTATAGTGCTGATATTTAGCAAAATCAGAAGGAAGAGAACCTAGTCCACGTAGCTTACCCAAAGCTTCCTCTTTCTAAAATAAAAAGAGATCACATTAAATTGTTGTAGCCTGTTATGTATACCTTTTTAAACAATAAAGCTCTTTTGTTTGCTACTTTTTCCATTGACTTTAAATCCTCGGCCATTTGATCTTGATTTTCACGTTCTATAGTCTGTAATGCAAGCACCAATTAACATTAATCTACAGTAAAATGATCCACAATCATACCTTCCATGTCTCCATTTCTTTGTCTAACTGTTTGATTTGATCTGTGTACATCTGCACATCAGAATTAACCTCTGAGAGAGAAGAGGGATACTATGGTTTCCTTTTCTCTATCGTTCCATCTCTTACCATCCATCCTTGCTTTGGTGTGATCAATCTTTACTGTTAGCTGTTGGAGGTCGCTTGACAATAAACTCACTTGTTGATCATTGTCTGTCAATGCAATGTCATCCAATTCCTTAGAGAGAGAGAGGGGAAGAGAGAGAGGGGAAGAGAGAGAAAGGGGAAGTAAGAGTTATAGTGGAGCTTTTGATCTTTACCATTTTTAATTGTTCTTTTCTTCTTATCAAATTATTACTTAACAATATCTCAATTGTATTCTTCTGACTCTCAAGCTAATGATAATAATTTCAAATAATAAATAATAATGATTATAAACATAATGAAATATACCTGTACTCTCTGTGCCATAGACTTCTTCAGTTCTTGCTGCAATGACTGTATTTCCTCACCTAAATTCTCAACCTACACATGTACATGTACAATGATATTGATAAAACATGTGTCCATGTGATTGCTCATGTACATGCATAATAATTAAAACATGTATACATGTACATGTTACAGTGTTCTCTCTATCTCTCAGTCATTCACTTGTTTCTTGTCATTGGGGTCTAGTTGTGATAATAGTTCAGTTCCCAGTTCAGCTTGTAATGCAGTTATAGAGCCTCTTATTGACTCCAAATCACTCTCTTGAGTCAATAAATGACTCTCCTGCAACAAAAATAAATATTATATTTTTTAAATATAACTTTAAAATTTAATACTTTTGGTTCCAGACGGCTTTGATCTGCCTGATGTTCACGAGTTAAAATACGTAATTCTAATTTCAAACGTTCAAATGCTTCCCTATACACAATGCAATGGAATAATAGCAACACCATCATATTGAGTACTAAGAGCTGCTAAGGATATACTTACTTGAGTTGTACGTGTTTAGTCTCACAGCGTTGGATCTGACTCAATACCTGATTACTCCTACCATCAATACGTAACAACCAAAACACAATTAAGGAAATATACACTGTATGCTATCTATAGCCTTTGCTTTTTTAAGAATTTTGACGTTTTCTTAAAATGGCCGTAACTTGAAAAATTGAAGTCAGAATCAGCTCAAACTTGCTACACGGCATAAGTACATCAATATGTATCAGAAAACGTAATAAAAATTGGTGGTGATTTCGGAGCCATTTTTTGGAAAAATCCATGGGCTATAGCCTTGGGTATTTTTCAGAAATTTATATTCATTTTTATATTGTATTACATGTATATACACATCATTATAAAGAGGATATTGTCTAGCTCTCGCTTGAACTTCTCATTCTCCTTCTCTTCCTGCTCAATCTTGCTCCTACACTCGTGTATTTTAGCATGCACCTCAAGTTTAGAGGATTTTGGATCATGATACCCACCAGTCAATAGCCCTCTACGATCAACCTGATCCCCTGTGGGTGTGGCTTAATTAAAGAGGCGTGGTAAATAACGAGCAATTACCGTCAAGTGTAACGCAGTCCATTCTAGCTTTTTTAGCGAATTCGGACGCTTTATCAAAGTCCCGACAAAGAAGAGTCTTGCCAAAGACTACCTCAATGGCTGGCCTGAACATTGGATCAAACTCTAACTGGTCATGTAGAGGAAGTGCTTCCTATTACAATAAACAAACAAATAAATAAACAAACAAATAAATAAGTGTATGTACTTTTGTGTCTGGGTAGTGCCCAGTGGGTACTCTCAGTGTATTGAGTGGTAGGAAAGTGACGTCACCGTCAAGTCTTTTTTGGTTCATTAGTGTCAGTATCTTAGTGACAGTCTGATCAGTGTCCACTATAACATTGTACAGCCTGTTGAGAATAACAAATAATAATAATAATAATAATAATAATAACAATAATGTTTCTAATAAGAATACAAACTATAGCAGAAAATGTACCAAAAACTGTGACATTTCGGCTGTTTAGTTTACAAAACTGATTTGGTAAAAAATGATACACATGTGTCTCTGGTCATACAAAATATGCAAAAGAATGAAAATGTAACTGCATATGTACATATACATGTACAATACAATATAATATGTCTATAATTACTTTCTCTATTACCTGTTTCCAGCAGTCACTTCAACAGCAGTGAATATTCTACTGTGGCAGGTAAAGTGGTCAATGAGTGGCCCATAGACTCCACTTAAGTGATGCTCTTCTGTGATGCGTTTGATTGCATCAAGACCTTGACCCACAGCCTACATTAAAGCACATTTTATAATGTAGTGCAGTGCTAATGAGCTGATGTACTTTTCCCATTAGAACTCTTTGATGTCTCTCGTGTTTAACTAATTCTTCTCTTGTATTCATCAATGATGTGCTGATGACATTCTGTTTCCTCCATAACTCCCTAGAGAGAGAGAGAGGAAAAAGAAGCATAAAAGTATAGATATTGTCAATAACTAACTGTCTCTGGTTAGAAATATCTTCTCTCTGCACTTTCAATCGAGAGCAGTCTCTGTTCACTCTGTCTAATGATTCTTTGGTCTCTTCAAGACTGCTAGTCTTCTCCTATTCATACAAATCCATCTTATAATAATAGCAACAGCAAGTTCATAGTGTACATGTACATGAACTAGCTGTGAGTGTGTGTGTGTGTGTGTGTGTGTGTGTATGGTTAGTCAATTACTTGTATATCTCTTGTCTGTTGTTCAACTTTAGTCTTTAATTGAGACACTCCCTGTTTGATCTCTTGAATCTAAAGAAAAGAGAGAGAGAGAGAGACAATTTCTAATAATTAAAAGTATACAAGTAACAAGTACTTGTTTTTCCTTGTTAGCTGCCGACTGCTGGAGTGACGTTATCTCTTTATTAATGAACCGATCTCTCTCCTCGGTCGTTGAAAACTCTTGGACCCGTCCTTCTTTAGCAAACAGTTCAGACCTGTGCTGCTCACACGCTTTCAGTCTGGCATTGAGTCTCTCCTCCTGTCCTTTGTGGTGCTGGTACTGAGGGAGTATTGAGTTCAGCTCTGACTCCTTTGATTTGATATCAGACTCAAGCCGTTCCAACTCCCTGACGTACTTATCCTAAATCATTAGTATATCATTAGTATATTGTTGTTATACTATCAGTATATTTATCATATTGCTGTTATACTATCAGTGCATTATTAGTATATTCTCTTACTCTGTTATTCTTCTCATCAGTTGCTATCTGCTGTAAGTCGGAGAGAGAGAACTCCAGTTGAGCCTTACGTGCAATCAGTTCCTCATTCTCATCGTGAAGCTGGAGCTTCTCTTTGTTAAGAGTGGTCAGTGTACTGTTCTTATCTCTCATAGCTCTCTCAAGATTCTGGTGGATGGAATCATGATTATAATGATCGACTCTACTTGTGTGTGTTTTTTTATACTTCAATTTTAGTTTCAGCTTCTTTGATTTTTTCTTGCAATTTCTTAGACTCATCACTATTGTCCTGCCTTGCCCCTTCCAACTACAAATAGAGAGAGAGAGAGAGGGAGAGAGAGAGAGAGAGAGGGAGAGAGAGAGAGAGAGAGGGAGAAAGAATATAATCAATACATGTATAATATTTATAATATGTACATACTTGTTCTAGTTTGTCTTTGATATTCTGTAGTTCAGTGTCATGAATAATGTATTGAACTGATCGTCTGGTTCTATCCAACTCATGATAAGCCTTAAGCTCTTCCTTCTCCTCCTCCAAAGCGTGAAGCCTCTCCTCAATGTTGGACAATAACTCAGCAACTCGCGCCTTCTTTCCTTCTACAAGAATTAGACATGCATAGCTATCATGATACATGTAGATATACAACATACCTGTTTCTTTTAGAATGTTTAGACTCTCTTCTTTTTTCTCATCATAAACTCTAGTACCAGCAACTTCTCTCAATAACTTCAACCTGTGTGAATCAGGTGCAGTCGCTAACTGAGTAATCTAAAAAATAAATGAAAATAATACACGCAAACGTACAAAATATTAAAACCAATAAAAACAATGATACAATAAACAATAGCAGACTAATAAAAAGTGTCAACTTTTGTTTGTGATTATTTATTTAAAAATTAAATAAATAAATATAATTACTTTTCCTTGTTTAACAATATAATACGGATTACTGCGTGAAAAACCAGCTCCTTCCAATAGGCACATGACATCATTTTTACTACACAAAGAGAGAAATACAATAAAAAGACCTCCCTTTACACTCCATAACTCACGTGACGTGCTTCCCATCCAAATAATAATTGTCCTTTTTCATTCCAATCACACGACGCAGTGTCACTTCTTCGCTCTCAATCTGCCGGGCATTATTTAGAATAAAACGAGCATTAATTGGAATAACTAACTTGTATTCGGTGGTCGCTGTTATCAAATATAATTTCAACGTAAGCTGTGACTGTGCGTGGACCAGTACCTTCCTATTATTAGCAGATAATGATTCAAACTCTCTCTGTGTCTTACATGTAGCAGCTGCTGTCTGTCGTCAGGTTTTAAATGAGTGAAATCGTCACTTAATACAAACTGTATCGCTGTAAAATTAAAATTTTAAAACAAATATACGACATCTATACTAACCGAAAAAGAAGTTACTTTTCCCTGATCCATTTCTACCAACTAGAAAGAGAGAGGGAGAGAGAGAGATGGGGAAATAGATGACATACATAGTGATTATTATTATTATATATTCCTTAATTATTACTTGCTCCTTACCAATTACATTATGCTTTGGACTGAATGGTTCTACTTCTGTTTGATCTTTAAAGCTTCTAAATCCTTGGATAATAACCTAAAAAGATTATATATTTAAAATAAACCATATTAACTCTATAATAACTCACTTACCTGCTTTATATACATACTCTCTCTTCAGCTGACAGCCCAGCTGCTGCTTTATATATTGTTCTGATTTATTTTGGCCACTCTCTCTTCCTTTTATGATGTATTCTTGAGGCCAAGCTCCTGTATAATCATGTACTTCTGCTGCTACTTTAGGCTTCAGTCAGTGTTCCCGCTTGCGCGTTAAATAGAATATTAAAATAATAGTCTAAATGACGTCATGCTGACGTTTTAATTGGGGAATTCCCCTGTCGTTAGTAAAGAAAGATAGAGAGCAAAAATGGCTGAAAACCTAGATGAAAACAGTTATTCTTCTCTTCCTTCTAAATTGCCTACTGCAAGCACCACTGTTAATGTATGTGTATTGGTTAATAAAATTCCTTTGTATTGCGAATCCAATGACGTTGCTAAATGCCTTGAAGCACAACCAGTTTCTCTTCCACTTTCTCCTCTGTCTATCAATGATGTCCATGTTGTTCCTACACAATCAGGTGGAAACGCATCCTCTCCTGCAACTAAACACGCAGTGCTCGCTGTTACTGCTAGTAATGTTGAAGGTAAATCCAATTCACAGTTTAGTTTTCTATGCAATATTAAGCAAACCAATATCTACTCTTGAGCAAACTGATTAAAAATAATTAATTTTTTATCACATGATTATTCCACTGTTTTTATTTCATGCAGCTATTCCTAGAAATCTTCAGCTACAAGATGGTATTCTCTCATCATCTAACATGATCCCAATGGTTAGTTGTTAGTTCAATGTGAATCATGGTAACCACTATTGTTTTCATTGTAGTTCCAAGAAAAGGCCACTGCCAGCTTCACATTAATTCATGGTACTGAGCCTATTATGCAGTATTTGGTATCACAAGGAGAGAAACTATCAGTTCAACTTGAGTTTAAAGGAAATAACGTGAAAGTTTGTGGCAGTTGCAGTCAAGTGTACAAGTTTAGGCAATATCTAGCAAATCTTCTAACAGAGAATATCCTTGCATTACCACCATCACATCATGCACAACACAATCCACAAGCAATTCATACACACAATACAGTCAACCCTGTACCAGAGCAGGTTCCTCCTGAGGGAGGCAGCAATGAAGGAGCAGCAGCCACTGGGGGCAGTAGTGCTGGTGATGGTAAGACCTTTACTGGTCTTAGTAAAGATGTCCTTCTGCTTATGCCTAAAGTTCGTAAAGATTGCTCTAAAAATATGCAATTCTTCCCCGAGGAAGGAAAAGTTATCGTTTTAGCATCTTCAGAGGAAGAGAGGGAGCAATGTATAACGCAGTTTCAAAATTCGTATCAAGAAATCATTAAAAATCGTCAGTTGAAGTCCGGCAGTCTTGAAATACCACCTGCCTTTCAAATTGAAAATATGTTTGGTTTATTGGAAGATTTTGATAGCAAATATAGTCAATGTCACTTCTCGTGTGATGAGAAAGCTCGAGTGGTTAGGATAGTATCAATGTCATCACGTCAATTTGATCAGGCAAAGAAGCTACTAGGTGATCGACTGGCAGGAGAGAAAGGAGATAAATGGGAAGAAAAGACAGGAAAGAAGAAAGAAGAGAAAGGAGGAGGAGGCAAACCTGGAAAAGGAGCTAAAATACCAACCAAACCTGGTTCGTCTGAAACATTATCAATCAATAAAGGCCATAAGCTTACAGTAAAACGAGGCAATATAGTAGAAGAAGATGTTGATGCAATTGTCAATGCTGCTAATTCAAGATTAGATCATGGAGCAGGAGTAGCAGGAGCTCTTAGTAAAGCAAGTAATGGAGAATTGCAAAGAGTATCTAATGCCTACATTAGGAATTATGGTCAGCTACAAGTTGGAGAAGCTGCAGTTACCAGTGCTGGAGGGAAGTTAAAATGCAAACGTGTGATACATGCTGTTGGCCCTATAGCACACGAAGTGAAATCTGATTTAGCATGTTCTCAGTTCATATATCAAGCTATTACTAATTCTCTCCTTGAAGCAGAAAAAATGAAAGCAGCATCAATATCATTCCCAGCATTAAGTACAGGAATATATGCAGTGAAGAAGTCATTAGCTGCTGATGCTATATTTCAAGCAATATTGAAATTCCATTACACCAGTAGCAAGGTATTGACAGATATTCGTATCGTTATATTAGATGAAGATACCTACTCCGTATTCGCCCAACATTTACTAGCTATTAAATCCAATCCAACTCATACCGAGACATCTTTCCAATCACCTGGTGCTGATACTCATGGTAATGTCTCACAGAGCAATGGCTCTTCATCTCATGGCAGTCATACTCCTGGACCTACTGCATTGAGTGAGAATTCCCTTCATGCTGCTGCTTCTGGAGGGAAAAGTAAAGCATGGAGTGAGACTGGGAGTGGTGCTACTGGAACAGGGAATACTCCATGGACTGGGCAGGGAGGTGCAGGGAATACTGCATGGAGTGGACAGGGAGGTGCAGGGAATACTGCATGGAGTGGACAGGGAGGTGCAGGGAGTACTGCATTGACTGAACTGGGAAACTCTACTGGAAAAGGAGATAAATGGATGACTGGACATGATGGTGCTTCTGGAACAGGGACTGGTGTAGGAACACCAGTGAGCAACTCATCTTATGGTATCAATGCTGGATCATTTTCACCTAGTAATTCATTATCTGCTCCACCTGGTTTAGATCCTGCAGTAGTAACATCTCAACCAACTGGAACACAGAATATTACATATCCTCAACTTCCAGGTGATGGGCCATTTCAAGCAACAAATCAAAGTGGAGGGGGGGGAAATGGTCAGCAGCAATCATCATCAGCTGATTTACTACAACCTCAGGTTGTTTTAGATTTTACTAGTAAAGGAGTAATGAGATCTTCTTCACAAGAAGAGACTTTTTCAACACCTACTGGCTCACCTCCTCTAGCTGATAAAGAAAAGATTACTGTAGGTGATGTTGGTAAGTAAAATTAATCATCAATATCACAATGATTTTATTATATTTTTCATTGAAGGTTGTCCTATATGCCGTAATGATATAGCAACAGATCCTACTCCTACTAAATGTTGTAATCAGATCTTTTGTAAATCTTGCTTAAAAGAGTCTCTAAAGCATTCTCCATACTGTCCAACATGCAAGGAACCATTGAGGAAAGTCAAAGGGAATCAACCAGCTGGTGGTACAATGACACATTGTGTCCTTCAGTCTACCTCCTTACCTGGTTATGAAGGAGCTGGTGCTATTCTTATCTCTTATGAAATACCTCATGGTATACAAACTAAGGAACATCCTCATCCAGGTAACAACAAGAGTGCATGATTTTAGGTAACACTTGCTGTAACCTTAATCATTGGTTATACATTATATAGGTCAGCCATATCATGGTACAAGACGTTCAGCTTATCTTCCAAACACTCCTGAAGGACAGGAAGTGTTACGATTACTAAAAAAGGCATTTGATGCCCGATTGATATTTACAGTTGGTACATCACATACCACTAGTGCTAGTAATACTGTAGTATGGAATGATATACACCATAAAACTGTAACACATGGACATCCGTAAGTCACAATAATAAATGAGTCGTAATAATTATTAATTGTATAGGTATGGTTATCCTGATCCTACTTATTTGTCAAGAGTAAAAGAAGAACTTAAAGCTAAAGGAATACAATAAGTAACTTAGTAACACTTAGAGGTACTAGTTAATTAGTAGTTATTGATTATAATAATTATTCATAGTTTCCAGTAAATCGTAATTTCATTTAATTCATTAATAATGTTTCTTTATTGTTGTAGTTTATTCACTTTGTTTATATAAGTATGGCATGTGACTATCATGTGACATTATGTTATTATTATTAGTGTCAAGATTATACCATTGTCTATATTATGAATAAAGTTATTGTAATCATCATATGATGCACGTGAGATGCTTCCTGTTATGTTTAATGGCTGCTAAAGGAGGGGAGTGTTCAGCAGTGCAGTCTGAATTTCATTCAATAAGCTTCCAAGATGCAGAAAAGGAAGAAGAACCAACATTCATAGAACAACCTCCTGATAGATTCAATTGTCTAATATGTCATTGTGTGATGAGAGAGCCTCATATTGTCATGTGCTGCTCTAGGAAGATGTGTCGTGACTGTATACAACGTGTGCATATTTCAAGTCAACCTTGCCCCTATTGTCGTGAGCCTAATTTCAATAGTTTCTTAGAAAGACAGCTCAACAGTGAGATACTTGACTTGAAGGTTCGTTGTACACACCACTACAATGGATGTGAGTGGGTGGGAGAGTTAAGAGATCTAAAGAAACACACTAATCCAGTGGATGGCAGCTGTAGGTTTGTTAAAGTAAAGTGTCCTTTTGGTTGCCCTGTGGTATATCTTCGTAAAAATGCGATCGATCATGAATCCATCTGTACTAATTTGCCACCAGAGAGGCAGGTTAAGAGAATAACCGAACAGTTTAAAGACGAATTACAAGCTACACTAAATCAATTTCAAGAGTTGTATAAATCAGAATCAGCACGTGTTAAAGAGTTAACCACTCAACTTGAGGCTCTGAAAGAAAGTCACAAAAAAGAGCAACAACACCAAGAGAAAATGAAGTACCAGTTTGAAGCAGAGAAGAAGCAGCTACTGGAAGAATCAAAGCAACAGATTGCACTGCTATCGGAGAGCTTAAGAGCTGAATTTGATCAACAAATGAAGATTAAAAATGAAGAGCATCAACAACAAATGATGCAAATGCAGAAAGAGTTTGAAAAGAAAGAAAGAGAAAGGTCAGAAGCTGTTAATAAGCAATTAGCTGAATTGAAGGAAAAAAAGGACAAATTGTCTAGATCTACCGAATTAAAGGAGCTTCCTCAAGATGAACACAAACCAAGAATGGAAGAAAGCAAAGAAGAATCAAAAGATATTTATCATAGTAGGACCTTTTTTGGTCTTAGCAAAGATGTCCTTCTGCTTATGCCTAAAGTTCGTGAGGATTGCTCTAAGAATATGCAATTCTTCCCTGAGGAAAGAAAAGTAGTCGTTTTAGCATCTTCGGAGGAAGAGAAGGAGCAATGTGTAACGCAATTTCAAAATACATATCAAGAAATCATTAAAAATCGTCAGTTGAAGTCCGGCAGTCTTGAAATACCACCTGCATTTCAAATGGAAAACATGTTTGATATAATAGAAGAGTTTGATAGCAATTATAATCAGTGTCACTTCTCATGTGATGAAAAAGCTCGAATGGTTAGGATAGTATCAATGTCATCACGTCAATTTGATCAGGCAAAGAAGCTACTAGGTGATCGGCTGGCAGGAGAGAAATTCGAAGAGAAAACAGGAAAAAAGAAAGAAGAGCAAGGAGGCAAGGCTGCAGGGGCTACTGGAGTTAAAATATCAACCAAAACTGGTTCATTTGAAGTATTATTAATCAATGAAGGTCGTTGGCTTACGGTAAAAAGAAGCAATTTAGTGGAAGAAGAGGTTGATGCAATTGTCAATGCTGCTAATTCCAGATTAGAGCATGCAGGAGGAGTAGCAGGAGCTCTCAATAAAGCAAGTAATGGAGAGTTGCAGAAAGCATCTGATACGTATGTTAGGAATTATGGTCAAGTCCTAGTTGGAGGAGTTGCAGTTACCAGTGCTGGAGGAAAGTTGAAGTGTAAACGTGTGATACATGCTGTTGGTCCTACATTCTCGCGGCAAATGACAGACTTTCAATGCTCACAGCTCATATGTCAAGCTATTACTAATTCCCTTGTTGAAGCAGATAAAATGAAAGCAGTATCGGTATCATTCCCAGCATTAAGTACAGGAATATTTGCAGTTGATAAATCATTAGCTGCTGAAGCTATAATTCAAGCAATAACCAAGTACCGTTATACCAGTAGCAAGTTATTGACAGATATTCGTATCGTTATATTAGATGAAGAAACCTACTCCGTATTCGCCCAACATTTAGTAGCTGTAAAAACCCAACCTTCCAAAATGGAGCTACCTCCATCTATGAAACCAAAGCAATATAGGATGTTCAGAGTTTCTAGTAAATAAATTATAAATTTATGTAAAATAAAATACTTACAATTCCTTCTTGCTACTAGTTTTAACATTATATAAAATATTATTAATAATTTCAATTAATTCTTTCTCTCTCTCATCTCTGATCCATTCCTTGCTGATCTTCAGTAACAGATTGTACTGGTTACCGTAGTGACAAACATTTAATAGTTTATTAATTAAAAGAACACATTTCTCTAATGAGGTTGAGCTCTTTGATTCAGTCAGTACAGCAACAGTTCGATCACACCAATCATTAATATATAGCCTATCCTGTATATCACTAAATATAAACAACATATACAATTAATGTGCTAATGTAGTCATTGTCTACCTTATTGTAATCCCATTCTCCTCCAAGCTAGCTAATAAATCAGTAATTAAAGTTATAATTTTAACAAGAACAGTTTCGCTATCGGTGGTAGCTGCTAGTTGACTCAGAATATTTATCCCGTCATATTCTGTTAAAAAAGTACTAATCATCTCCACTTGTCCTCTTAGAGTAGCACTTAAAGCATATAATGCTCTTCGATGTACTAGTGAAGAGGAGGAGGAAGGGGAGAGGAGAGAGAGGAGGGTAGGGAGGGCATTGTAGGAGAGGGCGAGCTTCTGAACTTCAGGATTGCTATGAATGAAGATAATAAAATTGAATTATTATTTTTATTAATAAATGCTAGATGTAGGAGGAAAGGAAAATAAGTTAGATGCAATAAAATTAATTTTTTATTGTGAATATTAATATTTTAATATTATTGTGCATACCTCTGAGCAGCTGATCCTAGTACAAGAGCAGCTCCACATATAATGTCGTTATTTGAATGATTTAATAATTGTACGATAACTACTAATCCACCTAGGACATCAAAATCTCTTGCATTGTCAATCTGATGGACTATGTATTCCAAATCGTCAAGAGATCTCAGCATATCATCAACTGTTGATTCAGGATTCACTAATATCTCAAGTCGTTGCAACATGATCTCAACATCAGCGTGAAATGTTAACATTGATCTCAGATCAGACAGCGTAGAGCTTGATTTTGATTTCTCAATGGAGTTATTTTTACTACCTACACAATACAAGACAACAAAAAAAATAACTATACTTTCTGTAACAGCTTTAATTAAAAATGGCAGAATACAATTATAGTTTGATACCTTCATTTAATACAGTCAGTAATGGAGGTATGGACTGCTCTGGACTTTCATCTTTAATCTTCTTCAGCATTTCTCTCAATTCTTGTCTCGTAAACACTTTAGTCGATTTATTGATAGCTCCACGTCGATCAGAATGACCATAACCTTTCACATCAACCACTTGAACTAGAGGGTGGGCATTAATTAGAACTGGTGTGTACATACATGTACGTTACCATTTGCCTCCTCTTTGTCTTGTCCTTCTTCCATCAGCTTAGCTTCTTTGAGTCCAGTTTGTAGATTGATACGATAATGGAGACCAGCTGGTACTGCCTGTCCTTTCTTTATTTCCTGCCACTCAGTAGTAGCCACAAAAACATCGCTAATATCTGGAAAAGAGAGGGTAAAATTAATTTAGGCATTTTTACCTTCTTTCTCTTCATTTTTGGCTTGTTTTTCTTCCTCTATTGATGAAGATGCTGTCAAAAGAAACAGCAAAATTACGATTCTCTTTAAAATTTTCTTCATTCTCTTTCTCTCTTAGCTTCCCTCCAAAACTTCCCGCCAGATACGTATCATAATCTGATAGGCTACAGTATTTGGAGTATACTGAAACAAAACTCAGTAAATTTGAATTTTATTAAGAATACGGAGTGAGGACTACTGAGCATGCATGCTCAGTAGCACAAAAACTATGAATAACATTAGCAACTAATTAGTAGGCGTGGGCGGTTTGCAGTTACTTTTCAAGGTGTGGCTAGTAGGATTGCTGTTTATTATCTGGCAATGGAAAGCAATGGGCTAAGGGAAAGAATGGCAAGCGAGAGCAGTAGTCAACCTGGAGCGAGAGAAGGAGAAGAGACCAACGTTTTAGATCTAGGCTCGTTCATGAACCATTACTATAGAGTGAGAGATCAGCTATGGCCCCTTGGTAGATTATTGATAGTCATTGATAAAACAAGAAGGTAAGAAAGAAAGAGGGAGAGATTAATCAGTGTAGCTATTAACATAACATGTCTGCTTTAGGTGGGAGAACTACAGTGTATCATTGTGCGTATCAACTTCACTTGTATTCTTACTTCTCTACCCAAGTAAGGCCAAGGGAGGAGAGGCAAAGCTATATTATGATGGTGTGTGTGGTGGTTGGTTCATAACTTGGTTGTATTGTTAATGTTCACACATCATTAAAGTGTTAGTAGGTGGATCTGTGAATAGAATGAACGTGTATTAATAACTGTGAATAGAAGAGAGAGAGGGAGAGAGAGAGAAAGAGTAAAAGAGAGGGAGAGAGGAGAGAAGGAGCATGCATATCATTTGCATTTCACTTACACTATATTTAGGAGTACTGCTAATGACTGCTAGCATATTATTATTCATGACAATACTAGCTGGCAATCAGTTTATACTGGGATCAGTTTTTGGGAACAATAATAAAAATAGTATGAATAGCTCAAAGAGAAAAGTCACTCCTCCAATGATGATCAGCCATGATGCACAAGAAATGGTAAAGCAAGTGTAATGATTGATGTACTGAAGTGTGGTTTCATTATAACCTCCACAGGACAAGCTATCAAAAGAGGAAAGAAGCCGACAAAAATCACTAAAGGAATATAGATACATGTAAAGAAAGAGAGAGAGAGGAAGAGAGGAGAGAGGGGAAAGGAGGAGAGAGAGAGAGGGGAAGGGAGGAGAGAGAGAGAGATGGTAGAATTGGTTCATTTTGTTTGTTTGTTTTTTATATAGAGTTAAAAAAGCTGATGATGTTTTAATTAGTTTAGGAAATTATCTCAACAGTGTTAAGAGGTAAAATCATGTACACATGATTGCATACTTTGACCTCTTTCTTCCTCCTTCTTTCTTTCTATTAGTATTTTTATGTGGACTAATCCTAGAGAATCGGCTAAGTGAGTTCTACTGAACATGAAATTAATTTATTGTTTTTGTTTGCTTTTTAGTGTTTGTTTTTTCTTGTTACTTGTCACAATTTCACTGATCTGGATATCAGCCGCCATGTTGCTCTCACTGCTATGTTTACTGTTCTTCTTTTTTAATCAAAGTTTCATTAACGGTAAGGATAGAAAGATGGAGGAAAAGTGTAATATTTTACTAAAATATTAGAGACAAGATCAGTTTTAAGAAGAATTAAAAATTCAATGATCAGATCTAAACCAGTAATGCTATTATTATTATCACTATTCATTATTTATTTTTATATTTTTATTTATTGTTAGGTATCACAGTCACGTTTAATAACTCCTTCAAATTCATCAACTACTCTTCCATCAACTGCTGGTCCAGCTCCTGATCAATCAAACACTCAAAGTAACAATAATGATGATGAAAGCCCAGCTAATAATAATGCTAATAATGAAGAAATGACATCATCTAATGAAAGTAAGGCTTATTGTGCATATGTATATGTTATAACTACATCTTTATTTCTACAGCTAGTGAAAGACATCACGGAAAAGAGCATGAAAAAAGTACATATAGATAATAATGTGGGGGGTTGGATTTTATGAACCGAACCAATGGGTTTTTTACTTGTCATGGATTTCATGGCAATGGAACTAATGGGTTTTTTGCTTGTCACAGATTTTGTAACAATGGAACCAATGGGTTTTTTGCTTGTCACAAATTTTGTGACAATGGAACTAATGGGTTTTTTGCCTGCCACGGATTTCATGACAATTACTATTATTATTAATTAATATTATTATTATTGTTATTGATAGATAACAATTGCAATAATTGTGGTGCTTCATTTGCCAGTTTATTAAAGAGAAAGGTACAACACATTTACATTTAATTACATTTAATTAAGAAATGTAATTAAATGTAAGAAATGTAATTACATTTCTCTTAAATTAACAGCACACTTGTAATTACTGTGGACAGATCTATTGTGGATCCTGTACAGTAAAAGTAACAAAAGCATCACTAGGAGCAACATGTAAGCATCTGAGACTGAGAGAAGATAGGTTTTACAATTGAAAGACTGCTTTACAAAAATTATTACACTAGTCTTGACATTACGTTTATTTAAAAACCTGATTCTCTCTTTCTCTCTCACAGCTCCAGCTGCTTTCCAACAGACAGTAAGGGTATGTCAGGGCTGCAAAATAAAACTAGACTCACCATCACAACCTGGAGATTAATTATTTATTTATTATTATAATTATTTTATACAATTTGGCTGTATTCCAGTGTGAATTTTAATTTACATGTCTTTAATTTTATTAACAAAATTGCAAATAATAATAATTTAATAATAATAATAATAATAATAATAATAATATTAATAATAATAATGGCAAAGCTTTATAAAGCACAATTGAATAAGAATCAGCTCATTGTTAGTTATTAAGATTTAGTAAACTCTCCAACAGCAGCTGTAGTATTATTATTATTATTTTTATATAATTGTTTTAAAATGAAAAGAGCAGTGTCCTCTGACCTCCTACAAACAGAAAGATCATTAATAGTAAACTACAATCACTAGGACCACAAACTGTCACTACTATTCTCACTATGGAAGAATTTGACTCTGTACCAATTTGGCACAAATTGTAAACATGCCAAACAACTGGTTTAAAAATAGAAGAATTTGAACTCTTTCTTAGGTAATTGGTCCAAATGAGGTTGTATTTGTGGGCCAATGGGCAAT
>NW_003546672.1:50679-55178 GCF_000090795.2 Amphimedon queenslandica | reverse complement strand
CTCATTCACTGATGCCCATGTTACGAATTCCCTCAACCAAATGATACTTCACAGACTGGCCAACTCTCTCTATATTCTCATATAATTCTAGGGAGAAAGAGAGAGGGGGGAAGAAGGAAGTAGAGGGGGGGAGAGAGATTCAAACAATTAAATACATGAATATAGCATTAATGCAGTACCTAAATGAAACCTCTTCCTTCCTTTATGGTGAGGCAACAGAGCTGCTTTAAGAGGAGCTTGTGATACTAACAATGGCTCCAGTCTATAGGCCACAGGATCATACTGTACATCAATGATAAGAATCAATGGAGGAATGGTAGTGTATGCTTACTGGATGGAATATATTATAAACTGAGGAACAGGTTGGGAGTTGATACTCAGGACCTAGGGACTCTACACCTCTAGTAGTGGAGGGAATGAGAATGGAATATAGAAGGAATGGGAATGGAATATGATAGGAGGAATGGAATGAATGAGATACCTAAGTGTTAGAAATAGTCCAATAGGTGATCCAACAGCAAAGAGTGACGAAGGATTGAAATTCAATAAAGGATAATTAACAAGAGGTTGACCTGTTCCAGCTGTTCCTTTAACGTAAGTTACAGTTTCAGTAACTCCACCCACACAAGCTCCATCAGCTGCCAATGACTTCTTAAGCTCCTCCTCTCGTAATCTCTCTTCAGCTTCTTTGACTTTCCTTTCCTGAAAAAAAGAGAGAGAAATAGAAGAGATAGCTAAAAGGAAGCAGTCATCATTCCAGTACCTGTTCCTGTTCTTTCTTCTTGTTCCATTCATCAATGTAACTAGTTATTTTCTTTCTTCCCCCAAGAGGTACACCAATCTCCTTCAGGTCTTCATTATTACACAATATCTGCAATTAAAATATTAATCATTTTATTTATTTGTAATTTAGTACGTGGAGCTTACAAAAGTGTTGAAGTCGATCATTTCACTTTCAAATTTCTCAATAAGCTGAGGTAGTCCTAACTGATTCAAAATGTCTGACACAGCAGGAGCATCCTCTTCCTCCTCTTTCTCCTTCTCTTCTTGTTTCTCTAACGAGTCAGTACTTTCAGTTACTGGTAGTGACTGTGGAACTGGGTCTTTGACCACACCCATTGACACACCTCCATCAACCTAATAAAGATGATAAATTAATAATCTTAGAAAATAATGGTCAAAACATGACAAGAATATGTTGACAAAGTTGTACAAAATTAAAACATTTAAATCAATAATACTATAATAAAGTGTAATATGATTAACATACATTGTACATGTACTTTTGTAAATGGTAATAATGTTATATTTACTTTTTGATGATAGAGTAAGTCAAAGAGGATACAAGACCCCAGTGAGTGTCCCATCACTCCCACAGAGCCACTGAATGATGGATTCCTCTCCTTAAATAAAGCATACATTCGATTCATCTCCGAGGACACTTGATCAATAATAGTCTAAAATAGAAAAAATATAATTACATAATACACAATGTACATGTAGTTGCACGTGCATTTTAAAGGTAAATATTTTTATTGATAATATTTATCTATTACATTACCTGCAGGTAAAGTGGGCTGGTATAGAATAATATATCAATCAAAGTTGAGTTAGTGAAATCCCTTAATTTACTGATACTTGGCAAAGAAATGGACTTCACTTGTCTATCAAAACAGAAAAAAAGACACAAAATTTATTTTATTTTATTTTATTAGTTAGTACTTGTCAACTCCAGTGTCATCCCCATGTAGAGCCGAGTGCCACTGTACAGGCAGGAACTCCACCCTCCCTTGTCCCCCCGCCCCCCTACCAGAAACATCATGAGACCTCAGTAATAATAATGACACCTCTCTGAAGTCATCAACTAAAAGTAAAATAAATAAATGAATAAATAAATGAATAAATAAATGAATAAATAAATAAATAAATAAATGAATGAATGAATGAATTACACTAATTACTGAATGACACACTTTAACTTGAAGAGGTTTTATTCTCAGTAATTTTGAGTATAACATTAAGGCAATTGGCAATTATTTTGTGTGATTCAAGGTACTTGCATTTACATGTATTAATCTTCTCATCCTTCCTTCCCTTCCTTACCACAATCAATGAGGCTCCTAAATGAGTCGAGTCTAATGTCAGCAAAAGGTCCAATGCCATGAACAACAAAAACCAAATGATCAATGTTCTTATCTTCACCTAAGAAATGAATATACAATGTAAATAAATAAAACAGAAAGGAACAGTACTATGTAGTAAGTGGTACTAATTTTCAAGGTATGAGCATTTTTAAAAACGACTCAATTTTTAAAAAATACCCAAGGCTATAGCCCATGAATTTTTGCAAAAAATGGCTCCGAAATCACCCCAAATTTTTATTACATTTTCTGATACATATTAATGTATTGATACTGTGTAGCAAGTTTGAGCTGATTCCGACTTCAATTTTTCAAGTTACGGCCATTTTAAGAAAACGTCAAAATTCTGAAAAATACCCAAGGCTATAGCCCATGGTTTTGTCCAAAAAATGGCTCCAAAATCACCCCAAATTTTTATTACATTTTCTGATACACATTGATGTCCTTATGCTGTGTAGCAAGTTTGAGCCGATTCTGACTTCAATTTTTCGAGTTATGAGGATTTTTTAAAAACTTATATACATGTACATGTACATTAATATGTTTACCCATTTGAACTTTATCTCTCTCTAGGAATCCTCTCAGTACAGCTTTAGGCTTGTAATCAATCTGGAGGAGTGAGAGAGAAAGAGAGAGGGGAAAAGAGGAGACTACACCTCAATAACCTGATAAACAGTAGTACCTCATAGTTCAGTGTCTGCACTTGATGGGCAGGATAATGAGCGATGGCAGTTGGTGAATTTATAACAACTGCTTCACCTTCAGGCAAGTCAACACGACAGTTCCAGTTACCTTGCATTACAGCTTCTGTGAATGCAGTCTTTGAGAGACAATAAAAAATTTAATAAAGAGAGAATTTAAAGTTCCATTACTTCTAATTTTATAGCAATATCTTCAATGTATGGCTTATACCAGCGATCATCATCACCTTTATAGAACCAGGTGCACCTTTTAAAACAGCAACACAATAATGGTTCATTCTATTGTACTCCTTACCTCCTAACCAATCCTGGCGGTTCATCCCAATAAACAGCTGCTCTCTGTCTCTTACTGACATCAACATCATATCTACCTCCATCAGTTTGAACAACACTCTATCAATAATAATAAAATTAATTATTTAATTAATTAATTGAATAACGTACATTAAATGATGGATCAGTTTCTAATCTGATGTATATCTCTTCAAGTTTAGACGAATCAATCAAAGAGAAAGGATACCAGTACTCCTGTCCTTCCTTCAGATAGAACCAATGAGCTTGAACAGGAATTATAGATGGTTTCTCTACTGTAAGGGATGGGGCTTGCGATTGAGTGGGTGGAGCCTGAGAATAAGTGGGTGGAGCTTGAGAATAAGTAGGCGGGGCTACTATCTGAGGGTTAGTAGGTGGAGCATAAGTCAATGGGCCAGTGGTGGGTGGAGCAATGGGTGGAGCTTGAGATCCGCTAGTAGGTGGAATCATGTTCTGTGTATAGACAGGTCTTTTACTGGAGGCAGCCCCGCCCACTCCTAAACGATACGGATTAGAAGAACCAGTGGGAGGGGCTGGAGAAGGACGAGGGGACTCACTCCTCCTATGATAAGAGAATGAAATAATAACCTTATTCCTAATCAGTTTAACACAAGTAAGGAAATAGGAGCAATGATTCATTAGCTAACAAGCCTTATGAAAGAATACGACTTTTGGGAGTAACTATAACTTATCATAGATATTATAGACTACGTAACCGGGATTGGAAACTGATGACGTCACACGGATAATTATTGTAATGTGCGCTTTAATTAGAACAAAGCAACTTTTGCCACCAAAGATCTTATTTTCTTGCAGGCTGCAATGGAATGCTGCTTCTATATGGACTCTTTTTACTTAATGCAGTGGAATTATAGTGGTACTAATTATTAGGAATAGTCTTCCACAATCCCTTGTTCTTCTGCAGGTTTTTTCCACACAATTTCTTGTAAAAATGTTGCAAAAGCAAAGCCTCTTAATGTGACGAACTCTCTGATTATTGTTTCATACATTTCATCAACGAGAAGTAAGTTGTTTTCTTCCTCTGTCATTATTATTATTATTATTATTATTATTATTATTATTAATATTATGTGCCACATGTGTAGCACTTCTTCACTTCTAGAAATTGATGCAATCATAGTAATCTCAGTTCTCCTTGGAGTTTGGAAGACCTCCGCTCAGCGCTCACAACTCTTCTGAAGTTGAAGATCTCTCTTAAGCACAACTCAACTTGATAAAAGAAGTGATAGGTGTTGTCATTAACGTGATATAAATAGCGATGTCTGACAAATCAAAATTATTAACACTCATAGTGGTAGGAGGAGTAGCTAAAGATTCATCGTCA
>NW_003546672.1:12143-50122 GCF_000090795.2 Amphimedon queenslandica | reverse complement strand
ATTTAATAATTTAAGTACATATAATTTAGCTAGATGCATATTTTGAGCTATAGTAAAGGAACTATCAATTTCAAGTTTGTGTGTGAGAGGGAGAACCATTATGTGCATGCAAGGCCAGTGTTAAAACTAAGCCGTGTAGCAGCTATAGCATGTGCTATAAGAATTATTTACTGCACATACGATAGTGTGTATACAATGAGTATAACTAACTATTTACTACCTGCAAATATCGTTCTATTCTTGAAGAAAGTGACAGAGAAGCTCTCTTAGTGCTACCTTTTCTGCAAAAGCTGAGCGTTACAACAGTGTCCGCGCCTAATCAAATTCATATCTATGGGATCACGTGATCAGTTTCCAATCCCGGTTACGTAGTCTATAATATCTATGAACTTACATACAACATAAGATTAACAATTCTTAATCTATATATACACACAATAATAAAAGTGGATTTTAATTAAGCCTAACCTGTTATCAACTAAAGGTTGTACGTGAAAGTCTCCACCTGATAACGGAGTACTGACTGTACGAGAGGGAGGGGGCGGGGCTGAGAGAGACGAGAGAAAAGGAGGATCGTTCCATCCTGCCACACTACCTGGAACACTCAGTAATGGAAGACTAGTGGTCTGACCACGCCTACTGTCCTCTTCCTCAGCTAATGTAGGACTATCCAATGGCACTGTGTGAAGGGTCTCGTCTGATTTAGAGGGAGGGGTAGCTCCGCCACCTTCATTAGAGGAGGGTGTGGCTACTGAAGGTACTGCTGGAGCTGCAGGAGCTAATGTGAATGGACTACCACCTAGTTATTAATTAATAGTTATTAAGTACATGTAACTTATCGGACTTTCTATTACAATTAATTCCTCGCATCGTCTCACTAATAATTACCATGCACATACTTATTGTTATTAATTATATATAATTAATTAATTATAATTACCTGAAAATATGTCATCCCCGAATCCTAGTGAAGATAGGCCAGTGGCTGGTGAGGAGAAGAGGTCAGCATTGAATAATGAAGCCTTCTCTTTTGATGGAGTATTACTAACAGACATGAGAGAGAGAGATAGAGAGTGATAGAGAGAGTAGGAAAGACAATCAATAAAAATTAATAATGGTGGTTATAACGTCACTGCAATTACGTGTATTGATAGGCGTGGTCAAGGATTTGTCATGTCACGTGACACTAATGGGCGTGGTGGTGTGTTTTAAAATTTCCACCATAGATAATAGAGTAATCTCGCCACTCCTCGACTTTCCTAGTCTGCCACTTTTCTTTTTCTCTCCTAAGTTTGCTTGCAAAAGTTGCTTTGTGCTGCATTTATTCTTTAAGTTACTCGAGACTATCTATCCTCTGGGACTATAGATCTACAAAGTGGATTATAATCTCGATTATATATAATAATGTCAAAGAAAGAATCGCCCCCTCAGTTTCCCGATGATGCTGTAACCGAATCTTCTCTCTCTGAGTCTCTCTCCTCTCAATTCCCTGTACAAGAGGTGAGTACTACAGCAGTAGTCTTGTTAAGTTAATAGCTACTAACAATAAATCTATAATCATGGCCAATAATGATAATGTCATTTTATGCTGCCTGCATGCAGCTAAGCTCATCTCAGGTTACGTTGTTTAAATACAAACCCCACTTAGCACTTACTTATGTGGTACTTATTATTAAAAAATCAAAATGAATTATTGTGCTTTTAGTGAAATATGTGCTAATAATACTAGCCTATTTAATAGTTCTCATTGTACATATTTTTATTACTTATAATGTAAATGGAATGGACATTTATAAGTAGGATTGTTTAGCAGATCCCTATAGCTATTATTATTATTATGGTCATAATCATTATGTATGGTATTATTAAATTATCTTTATAAGGAGGGTATTATCAGACAATGTACATACTTATAGCCTAAAATAAACAAAAATGAATGTATTATTTTTATTTAAAATGCATCACATGATACATATGCGCATGTGATTAATAATCTAATTATAAATAATAGTCAATTAGAACGACAGTATCCCTCCTGCTATTTGTTTTTGATTTCAATATGTTGTTTAAATAACACTCCAATCTTTAACGTAAACAAACATTGTGACTATTTTTCTTCTAATTTTACAGACCGATGAAAGTGAAAATGAGCTTGTTGTCACTAACACTGATCAAGGAAATACTGCTGCTGGAAGATTAATACACAATTTTCTCACTTCAGTTCAGACTTTCAGCAAACAACTCTTGGATTTTACAGAAAAGCTGGAGAAATGTCTATCTCTTTCACAAACGAACCAGGAAAAAATTGCTGAGTTGCAAAAAGAATTGAAATGTTACGTCAAAAAGTTTGAGAAGCATTGCGGAGAAGCAGCAATGGTCACTGAATTAACTCGTCTCTCTGAAGATCACGAAAAGCTCAAGCAAGAAACAAAAGCAATGAGGGAAGAATATGATCAGAAATTTAAAGAGTTATCTGAGAGATTGCAGACACCATCTTTTGAAGTGCCTGTTATGGAAGCAGCCAAAAAAGAAGCGCCAGCAGCTTCAGCAACCAGCAGTGTGACGGAGCCTCCTCTCCCTGTCATCTCTGACCTCTTATTGAAATTAGACGATTTAGCGTCACAAATGATACCGAAAGAAGCAACCAGTAAGAGAAGATCGATCTTAGAGACACAAACTAATGAATTATGCACTGCGTATGCCACGGAAAGTTTTGACGAATGTGATTTACCATCACAGCTACCACGTACCAGTAGTGCCTCTAGTTCTGGTATAGGAAGCAGTATTGGGCCTCCTACACTAGGTAGAGGTGATAGTAAATTGTCTAATATCGGGGAAGATGAAAACACACCAGCAGCTGATGAATCGCTTCCTCCTGAAGTCAAGTTGCGTCCAAAGACAACAAGCACACCGCTTAGACGAGGAAAGTCTATGACGAAGAATGACCACAATTATCTGGAGGTTATATGGACAATGAGCGACTTAACAAATGCTTTAAAGAGACTGCTGGAACCAGACTCTGATAACAATGCTTAACTAATCCCTTAATATTTTTATAGTAATATAATACCATTTTTTAACTTATAGGTGTGCAGTGAATGAAGCCTGGGATGTTTTATTATATATATAAACCTACATTGTATATTCACTATTCAGTCTTAATATTAACAAACTGGGGGTGTCTTTTTTCAAATTTTTAGACGTTGGTCACTGCACTGACTGGGCCTGGCCTCCTCCGGGGGGCCTCGAGGTGGGGCGGGGGACTGGGGCCAGCATAGCAATAGCATCCGAGCGCGACTAGCCAGCATCATGTCGACGACCAGGACTAGGCGAAAGCTTCTGGTTCAACTAGGTAGGATCTCTCATGTATAATATATATATAAATAGTTCCTTTAAATTTTAGATATTTCATACCTGAAACTTATCAGAGATGCTTTAAAAGAGAACGGGGTATCTGGTGGTGAGTGGTATGTCTTGGGGCTTGAGCTTGAAGTACCATCTAGTAAACTAAGACAAATCGATATCGATCATCATGGTGATTCCTCTCGCTGTCTACTGGAATGCTTGGAGGCTTGGCTTGAACATCGTTGTCGTACATGGGGCATGCTAGACACTGCACTCAGAAAGATAAATGAAACTGCTGCCAAGAACATCAGAGAATCATGTAGGTCACTTAATAGTTAGTATTATGGTCTAGGGGAGTATTTAGTAATGAACGTAATGAGACTGTTGGGGTAGTAGTAAAAGTAGAAACAAAACGAAACCAGAAACGAAAAGAAACCAGAACAGAAGCAAAACTAGAGAACTCCTAACATAAGTAGGGCCCTGACATGACTAGGGGACTTCTAACAGAATAAAATTACACTCAGGAGACTGTTTCTTTTCGTTTCTGGTTTCGTTTCGTTTCTACTTTTACTAATACCCAAGACTATTAATATGACGCACAAAAGTATACTATTGTTTAGCTGTGGCTATGTACATGTATTTTGGGGTTTGTAAAAGAGTTGTATGCAACAATAAAATGTATGGTCAACATTTTTATTTTGATCAGTCTACAAAAATTAATTTTTAAGCTCGGCACAAATGATGTTAACACTTATGTATACATAGTTACATAGTAAAGCATTCACCACTTTATATTTTATCAAAAATTTGTCACTGCATAGATTTATTTTTTGTTCATTAGATGGTAATCCTGCTAGTCAGCTTCTACAACGGCTTTACAAAAAAATCTTGGAAAAGATTTCCTTTTCTGAAGAATCTGTGGAAATGTTCTACAAAGAAGGATTGATAACAGAAGATGGACAGGACATGATTAATGATTGCAATGGTTCTCTTAATTTTGATTCACTAAAAGAAATTCTTTTTGTGGTCGCAAAAGATCATGAGAAATTGAGAAAGTTTGGTGATATTCTGGTGAGATCCGGGGATCAGCAAATGTTGGCAGTAGGTAAAGAAATTTTAGAAAATTGTAAGCAATTTTTTGTATTATAATACTTCAGTAACATCAATTTTTAGTTAAACTTATTTCTCCATGCTCCGTTACACCAGTTGATCTAATACATGAACCAGTGGTTAATGAGACCATGCGTACAGGTAATAATACAAATGTATATGTTTATTTATTATAATGAATTATCAATACTGTGCAGATAATGGTATCCATGTCAGTGAAGCTAGCATATGAAACTGATTTTGATGAATTTAGAGTAAAATTTGTTAAGACACGGGAGCAAATAGCTAATTCAATTTCCCAATGCATTCATCCATCAATGTTTATTGATCTCAAGACACATCTTATATTATGCTTTCCTGAGCAGGGAGAGTTAGAAAATGCTACTGATGTTAAAAGTGTTATGAATGTAGTGAAGATTCACTGTACAATCATAAATATTGTACCCATGGAAACCATTGCTGATCACTTTAATCTGGATGAAGCAAAGAGCCTTGTTAAACAGTACAAAGAAAGCCTAGATAGCTTCTGTAGTGAAGTGAAGCTTACATTTGTGCTTGGTAAGGATCTGTGTCCTCATTATCAACCTTTTGTTCATAGTGAAATTAAATTTATTTTGGATTGGAATCCTGTTGACCATAAATTTCAAGACATTCGTCGTTTAATAGAGAAAGCATTCAAAGATATGAACAAAAGAGTCATTGTTAAGCGAATTAGCGAAGGCAGCTCTATTATAGTTCTCTGTTCTGCTCCAAATGATTTATTGGATGCTTTATACTTAGAAGCACAGAAAAATGTTACTGTCTTGATACAAGAATTCAGTTTGGTTCAATTAAAGATTGGCAGTTACACTGTCTATGATAAGATTCTGAGAGGCAAGGTATGATATTTTTGATGTCATCAACAGTAATAATTTTTAAAGTAGGAAATGAAAATAATGAAACAGCAATTAGAACAAGAAGCTAAAAAACTACAAACTTTTAAAAATGTTAATATTCAAAAAATTGCAGGTACTCTTTATACTGAAAATTGTTGTAGCTGCATGATTATTTGTTTATTTTATTAGCAGCAAATAATTGACAATTAAATCAAGAGTAGATTAGAAGTTGTATAACATACTACTTTTAACTTAATTCTAGGTAAAAACAAAATTTTATTGGAAGAAAGATCTGTTTCAGACTCTTCTAGATTAGCACCTATGCAAGAAGTAAGAATAATTATACTTTTCAGACTGTCAGTAGCGTGTTGCTGTAACTTTCTTTGTTGTAAAGGTATAGTTGCCTAAAAATCACTTCCCTTGTAAGTTTACATGAGGCGCTAGTCCTTAGAAAGAGTAGCCCGAGTCTATTATTATTATTAATTTAGTGAATCAAGCAGTGCATGTAATTATGCAGGACAAATTTAGGAATTATAAATGTAAAGTTTTTTTTACTTTTTTGTTTTGGCAATTGCTTCATTTTTATGATATTATTTTTAAAAGGCATACATTATATACATACATATAACCTAAAATAGACAAAAATGAATATATTCTATTAATTAAAATGCACCAGATGTTATCATACTTGTGAACTGTTCCCTGGGTGTGCTATGTGTGTACATGTATGTTGTTATAATAATCTAATTAATTAAAGGGCTCTGGTCAAACTAGAGCAATATTTTACCAAATGAGCACTGTTAACTTACTTCATAGATACATGTGTATTTAGCTTTCATGCTGCAGATTTTCATAGTCGTTTTCTCATGATAGGCAGAATTGGAGAAAAGTTACTCCATAACATGCCTGTCTTCATCTTTTATAAAATAAACATTGTGTTGTTTATTGTCATTTCCTATTTTACAGACAGATCACAGTGAAAATGAGTATGTGATCATTAACAGTGATGCTTTTGCTGGAAAACTACTCAAAGATTTACTCAAAATCAATGCAGTTAAACTTTTTCGCGAACAAGTCTCACATGTCGAGAAGCAATTGGAAAAACAATTGTCTCTTCCACAAACAAACAAGAAAGATATTGCTGAGCTGCAGGAGAGATTCCAAAAAGATCACGTTGAAAAGTTTGAGGAGCATTGTAAAGTTGTCGATGAATTGATGCGTCTATCTGAAGAAAATGAAGCATGGCAAAAAGAATTGAATCAAAAAATAATAAATTTAACTGAGAAAGTGGAGAAATTGCAGACAGCATCTCCTGTTATGGAAACAGAAGCTATTGCAACGACTGGCAGTGTGGTGGAGCCTCCTCTCCCTGTCATCTCTGACCTCTTATTGAAATTAGACGATTTAGCGTCACAAATGATACCGAAAGAAGCAACCAGTAAGAGAAGATCGATCTTAGAGACACAAACTAATGAAGTATGCACTGCTTATAACTTACCACCAAAAATAGACAGTTTTGATGATTCTGATTTTCTACACTTACCGCGTGTACACAGTAACTCTAGTTCTGGTATAGGGAGCACTATTGACCATCCTACACTAGGTAGAGATGACAATAAATTGCTTAATATCGGGGAAGATCAAAACACACCAGCAGCTGATGAATTACTTCCTCCTCATGTTAAGTTGCATCCAAAAACAAGCAACAGACTAGGAAAGTTTATGACAGAGAAAGACCACAATTTTCTAGAGGTTATATGGACAATGAGTGACTTCACAGATGCTTTAAAGAGACTGCTGGAACAGGAAAAGCATTAAAAATAATAATTAGTGTATTCATGTATTGTATTGTATTATCTTTAGTCTCTTTTCCTTTTGGGCGTGGTTAAACTGGTTATACAAAGATTTGAAAATTGGAAATTTGTTAGCGTCTCTTTCTCTTTCTCTCTTTTGCTTGCAAAAGTTGCTTTGTGCTGCATTTCTTCTCAAGTTACCCGAGACTGTTCTCTGGGACTATACCAAGTGAATTATAATGTCAGGGGAAGAAGTCGCCTCTCAGCCCTCTGATGATCCTGTAACGGAATCCTTTCCTGAACAAGAGGTGGGTACTACACTACAGATAATAGCTGCTTGTGGTAGATAAATCAATTTTAATGCCCACAATGTCATTTTATATGCTGTCCCGATTTCTTACGTGTAAATATACACAGGCTAGCATGCAGTTCATATAAACCCCGCCTAGCACCAACTTTATATTTTAAATGGGACATAGCAATGATGGTGAGTTTCTTCTTTGTGCTAATCTTTGTAGTTCCCATCCATTGTGCAAATTCTGTTGTTTTTGTGAATGGTGTAAAGAAATTTACAAGTAGGAGTGTTTTAGCATGTCCTGTAGCTACAATTATTATTATGGTCATAATCATTATTTATGGTATTATCAAATTATCTTTATAAGGAGGACATTGTGCATACTTATAGCCTAAAATAGACAAAAATGAATACATGTTATCACTTAAAATGCACTTAATGTTATCATACTTGTGAACTGATTCCTGGGTGTGCACTTAAATATATGGTGGCTGTTGTGTGCATGTGGTTAGATCTAATAATCAAAATTAATTATCGTACAAATAGCAATCGATTAAAGCAATTATACGGCCCTATTCCGCATTAGCTGTGACCCCCTCCAGCCAGTACTGTGTTATATAATATACTGTACTTTTGTTTTTGATTCCAATTATGTTGTTTAATAACATCTCAACTCTTTAACGTAAACAATGCAACATTGTAAGTGACTGTATTATTGTTTATTATTATTTTTTCTAATTTTACAGACGGATCAGAGTCAAACTGAGTTTGTTGTCATTAACACGGATGAAGGAAATACTTTTGCTGGAAAACTACTCAAAGAATTACTTACTGACGTAAAAGCCTTTCGCAAAAAAGTCTCCGATTTTGAGAGGCAGCTAGAGGAACATCTATCTCTTCGGCAAACGAATCAGAGAGAGATTTCTGATTTGCAAGAGAAATTCAAGCATCACGTTGAAAAGTTTGAGAAGCATTGTGAAGGGGCAGCAATGGCTGATGAATTTGCTTGTCTTTATGAAGAAAATGAAAAGCTAAAGCAAGAAATGAAGGCACTGAGGGAAGAATACGATCAGAAATTGAAAGATTTATCTGATAGATTGCAGACACCATCTTCTGAAGTGCCTGTTACAGAAACAGCTGAAAATGAAGAAGTACCAGCAGCTTCAGCAATCCCTCCACTCCCTGTGATCTCTGACCTCTTGTTGAAATTAGACGATTTAGCGTCAAAATTAATACCAAAAGAAGCGACCAACAGGAGAAGATCAATGTTAGAGACACAAACTAATGAAGTTTGCACTGCTTATAACTTACCACCAAAGACAGACAGTTTTGACGAGTTTGATTCACCACAGTTACCCCGTACGTACAGTGCTTCTAGTTCTGGTATAGGAAGCAGTACCGGCAATGCTACACTTGGTAGAAATGATAGTACATTGTTTAATATCGGGGAAGATGGTGATACTACAGCACCTGACGAATCGCTTCCTCCTCAAGTAAAATTACGCCAAAAGACAAGCACACCTGCTATTAGACGAGGACAATCAATGACGGAGAAGGACCACAATTATCTAATGGTTATATGGACAATGAGTGACTTCACAGATGCTTTAAAGAGACTGCTGGAACAGGAAAAGCATTAAAAATAATTACTATTACCTGTATTGTATTGTATTGTACTTGTTTGTTTTATTGTGTTATAGGCCTAAACATGCTGTATGCATTTGGAGGGAAAGGATGGTTTGACAGTGTAACCATTCAGCAAGTAATATTCACCATTTTTGCTCAAAAACATATCAAATTAAAACCCACCAGTCACTAAATTTAGTAATTTCCTCCTCCTATGCAACATGACTATTTTCTCACTTTAAAAATATTTATTCTTTTCTATATGTACATGTATTGTAATTATTATAATTATAATTATTATTGTTATTGTTTTTCTGACATCAAAATCACACCATGTATGTTGATGTCATACATCACTATGATGTCATTATTTTGTCATGCATGCACTATGAGTACTATAGAGTGCGAATGAGTGTGACTATCAATAGAGTAAAAGTATTAATGTCATTTACTATCAAAACAATAAAACAAGAGAATGAGGAAATAGCAATACACTAGGGGACAGACCATTTATGAATATACTTAAACTAACATTTCCGTGATTTAACACATTTTGATGTAGATGTCACAATGTTATAGTTGTATAAAAATAAAGGGAAATAGAGGACAACTTTAGTTTGCAGAGAAGAAGAAATAAAGCAGAAGAATTAAAGGAAGAGAGAGAGTGGGCAGTATAAAATATGACTGATCATAATCAAACAGTTGCACAAGAGCCTGAGGAAGGACATGTAAGTGTGCAATTTGAACTGTATTCCCTGGCATCTATTGTATGGATTCCTGGTAGCATAGATCTATTGCAGTGTTAGATCTGATCTCTATCTTCAAGATTGTTGCAACAGCATTAGCATTGTGAAGCTGTTGTAGGCCTAGGGGCTATATGGAAACCAAAAGTTGATGAAACCAGGATATGATACATGTATGTAGCATAGTAGAAAAACCAGGCTATATGCACATAGCCAGGCCGCTAAGAAAGTAGACTGGCTAGCTAGCCTGGTTTTTAGTATAGTATACTAGTAGAAACCAGGCTACTGTATGTATATTAAACCATGCTATATAGCACATGATAGCCATGGACACACAATAATAGTCTCTCTCTCTCTCTCTCTTCCTCATTCCCTCCTCTCAGGATGATGAAAGGACAGAGCTAGTGTTCCCATTGGAAAGGCTACACATAAGGACATCACAGCTGCTAAATAACGCTGACCAAAGGATGACAGAAATATTGAGAAAGATGACGGACGAAAGAATTGAGAAGATGAGTATAGAGCAAGAAGAGCTAAAAGAAGAAATAAAAAAGATCCAAGAAGAATTGAGGGAAGCAAAAGAAAATGTTGAGGAAATAACAGAACTGAAGAGGAGAGTAGATGACCATGACAAGAGACTGAGGGTCGTAGAAAGTAGAGATCATCATCATCATGGGATCTTGAAAGTGCCAGTTGGAAGAAGAAACCCATCAGCAGAGAGTGACATGGGATATGGGGGCAGTAGAGATAACAGCTCGAGTAACCTAGAGCTTCCAGTACAAAATCCACCTGTATCCCTCCTTGGGCCAAATGATGATGATCAAGCAAAATAAATAAATTTATATATTTGATATACTGTATACTTCTTTCCTTAACTCTCTCTGAAAATAATGTACGTATCTGTCTTTCACCTATCTTTCTGTATCTGCTGGAGTTCTCTTAATCAATTATATTCTCTCTCCCTCTTTTCCAATCTCTATCCTGAATTCTTCTCAATGCAACAAATGTGATTATGATGATTTGTAATCATAATATTATCGTCTTTATGTTAATTATTGTTATTGAAATATACCTCAATCGCAAATATGTTGAGCTATTTTGCTGAGAAGGGAATCTATGGAATTAACTCTACGTGAAAACTCGTCAATGTTTCCCAAATTATGACAAATTCTTATATAACATATGTACCTAAATGCCACTCCTTTGTACTTACAGTAGTAGAGTTTACTTAACATGAGTAAACCCTAATTAGGAGCTAGTGGTTAGCGTGATCGAAACATAAACTATGAAATGGACCATGAATTGCACAACCTCCTTTATGTTATACGTACATAATGTGCACGTGTGCATGTATAATATGTATCAGATTATCTTAAAGCCACTATTATTTGTGAGTACTAATTTTTTTCATTTTTTGTGAGTGGCTTTAAAATCGCAAAATTAGTACTCGCATTTATTAATAATTTAGGTTCATCAATAGTTATTAATTGGGAAAAAGAGCAAAATCGTAAAAAATTAGTACATGCTAAATCAGTACCATTAAATATTTGTCTACTTAAAATAACTGGCCTTTTATGTTATATGTACAAACCTTTTATGTTTTAACAAACCCTTTTATGTTATATGTACATAATGTGTGCATGTATGCATCTGATTATGTTTTATCTTTGTATGGCTTTTTTGTGTAGAAATATAACATAAATGAAATATATCATATATGAGAGGCTGATATGGGTTGATACACCCTCCACCTCGGATACTTTGAATTGATATGACCCTTGGGCCTTCAGGTGATATTAATTCAAAGTATCCTCAGTCTCAGGATATCAACCCACATATTGTCGTGCTATACATAACATAATACATCAGCAGATATGTACTTTGTATGGCTTTTTTGGGGTAGACGATACTTCCCAATTATTTAGGATGGGGTAATTAGTGGGTGGTTAATTTAGTTAAATATTGTCATTAAAACTATTAGCATAAACACATGAGAGAAGACAGTACAATAACACAGAGTGCATGATGTGATGTCATATGATGTCATATGATGTCTTCATTAAAATAATCCCCTCCAGCCCTTGAAACCACACAGACACTCCATGATAGTATATAGCATCATTGGAATGAGGATGTTATGAATGTTTATTAAAAATAGAAAACATGAAGTCAAATAAGGAGTAGGTATGCCTGAATGTCCCTGTATTTCCAGGAACTATAGTACACAGGAAATGATGATGATAATTATGCATATAAAATATAATAATATACTGTTCTATTTTTAGTAACATAACACTGGGCTTGTGTACAAATCATTCAATTTGAATATGAAACCACGTACCAAAGTTTTGCATTATTGCTATTCAAACTGCTGTTTTACAGACAGTTACTACCGTATAGCGGAAAATTTTCGTGGCCCAAAATTTTCAAGGATCCATCCAAAAATCAATTTTGTGGCTTTAATTTTCGTGGTTTTCTACAATTCAGCCATCTTAAACCATATAAAATCGATTTTCGTGGATTTTATTTTCGTGGGTTTGAAAAAAACGTGAAATCCACGAAAATTTTGGGCCATGAAAATTTTCCGCTATACGGTATATCCATTATGATGTACAGTGTTCTTCATACAAAAAAAGTATGCTAACTATTTGCTTACTTGATTCATGCCAGCATTTGTGAATAGTAGTGTTGGATCATCTACTGGTATGGTAGACGATGAAGGAACATTAACAATTAACTCATTAACATATAAAATGATTGATTTCATGCGAGTATTAACATTGGGATCATCTATTGGTGTACATATTTAGTCTTGTGCAGCCAGACCATTCCTCAACCTACTGTCATTTGGGTCTACCCAAATGACAGTAGGTTGGGGAATGGTCTGGCTACCCAAATGACAGTAGGTTGGGGAATGGTCTGGCTACCCAAATGACAGTAGGTTGGGGAATGGTCTGGCTACCCAAATGACAGTAGGTTGGGGAATGGTCTGGCTGCACGAGACTAGTACATATCAGGCCCGTAGCCAGGGGGGGTTCGGGGGGTTCGGACGAACCCCCTGTTGTAGCTGCAAAAAAGTTTTAGATTAGCTCCTGTCATGAAGAACAGCACTGCAAAAGCAGGATTAGCATTTTGGCAACAGCGAGAAGCACAGATAGCCATTTTAGCTGAGTCAGCACATGGCTGAGATGCGTAAATTAAGACCACGCCTACCAACCACGCCCATTTTCGTCACAATTTTCGAACCCCCTATTTTAAGTTCCTGGCTACGGCCCTGCATATTGGGGTCTCCTGTATCAACTCTATGTACATGTATAATACTATTGTTGATAAAGCTCTAGTTACATGTACATGTACATATGCAAAGGGATTTTAAGAAAGGAATTAAGGAATTCACCCAATTGTTTGGAATAGATATGCCACATCTCAGAAATTGTAATACAAAATTATATTATATATGTGCGCATGTGGGAGAATTGCGTGAATCATAATTGTTTATGAAATTCAAAGTATTTTAATTACAAATAATGCCCAGCTGCTATGTAACTCTCACACACACACACACACACACACACACACAGACTGAGTACAGTGAGTACATGTACACTGTACAAGTTGTAGCCCAGCCTACTACTATATCTACTTCCTGCTTTTACCATCTACTTATAGAAGAGCTGTATGTCTTTTGCAGTATTTGGGTGATTGTCAAAAATAATATTATAGTCCTGTTTTACTGGGATAGAGTGAAGATGGCTAATGCACAGAGGTCACCAACAGAAAGAACAGTAAGTTTATAAAAGTCTAATGTATACATATAATGCTCTCTCTTTCCATAGCCTCCCATCACTACTGAATGCCAAGAAGAGAAAGGACACAATGATGGAAGAGAAGAGTTAGTAACCAGTGCATATACCTGGATTAAAAGGAGGCAGCAGCAGCAATACTTAGAAGATATCAAGGAAAAAACTGTTCAAAAGCTCTTGCCTCAAGTGACTGGCACCCCAACAGCTAGTACAGGGACAACAGCAGCTGCTACAGGGACAAAGAGTACTCAGACTGAAACTGAAGTTATGAAAAGATTGTTCAATCTACCATCATTCAAGCAGATACCAAAAGAAATGAGAGAGAGAATGATGGAGGAAATGAGAGGACAAAAGGGAAGTGACGATGATGATGATGCAAGCTCAGGATATCAATCAGTTACAAGCTCTTTAAAGTCTTTATGATGATCATCCACACACACTCTCTCTAGGCTCTCTCTCCAGACTCTCTCAACACCTCTCTCTCTCCTTCAACTCATCCTGTGTAATTATTAGGCAGTTCACAGAAGTTCATTAACTGGATATATTATAAATCTGTTCATATGCTTGTCTTGCAAAACTCTTCCTCTCTCCTTCACTTATGATGTATTACTGTAAAATTTGTGAATTGATACCCACTCTTGTTGATACCCATAGCATTATAATTATATTATTAAATTTATATTCTATTTTTCTTCAATTATTGATTATATTTTTGATTATATTATAATACAAACAATATCAAGCATGCAGTAATGAGTAGCTGCCAGTAAAACAATAAACAAATTATTGTTTTAGGGTTGGTATTTGTAAACAAATCCTTCACACCCTCAAATGCAATTAGCATACAGTGAATAACTCGATAACAGGAATTACTGTGAAGGATAGGAAAGGGATAAGTGCCTCCATCTTGTGTTTAGTCTGTCTATATGCTAAATAATAATAATAAGAGAACATAAAGGGTTTATATGTTCATGCTTACGTTATTTATTCAAATAAACGATTAGTCTATCCTAAAGCATTAGCTGCACCTGGAATAGAAACACTCAAAAACACAAGGCTGACAACAATCACAATAAGCCTATAAGCATTATAAGCATTTGACCACAAAAATGTGTTTACTAGTATCACTAATCTACTAAGTATAAATAATAATAAGACAATGGAGCCATTGTTATTGCATATGAGGTGACGGTGGCAGCTAGGTGGCTGATGCCAAAAGAAATTAGTCACAACGCCCACTAGATATTATCATGTGTACATGTACATGATGCAAATGTACATGTAAGTGTGTGTGTGTGTGTGTGTGTGTACATAATCACATCCTTTATTATGAATAAGGTATTTGTTATGGTAATACCAATTATAGTGTACCTGTTGACATTCACTGTTCCAGACACTGAGACTAAATAGGTGAGACTATGTGAGGTATTGCAAGAAGCAGAATAATGGCATTAGCGAGTAGAATGGGGTAGGAGTGGGCAGATTAGTGAAAAACAATAACACCAATAATTATTTATCTACCAATAAACAATTATGAGTGTAAACACAGTAATTAGGAATCTATACATTCTGTCTGCATGTACATGTACATGTAGATGTATCAGGAATCCACAATACTGAACATGTATTGATCACTAGCAGTAATTCCTTCAGAATTTGATGAAAATACCCTATAATAATAATCAGAGAACCTCATTCACATAGTGTTCATACTCATCTCTCCACATATAACCATATAAGGTCGTATTATAGAGGCACAATATAGTATGTAATAAGAAAGTGACATATATGGTAATGTACATGTACATGTACATACAGTCAGTAGTGTCTCAATAAAATGTTCTATAGTACGTGACACATGATAATGTACATGCATTCAAGCATCACTTAGTGTGTGCCAAATTTAGTGTGCTTAACATACAGTGTTATATAATTCAGTGTAATGTAGTCAAGTATATCCAAATTAGTATGTTTACAAATACTATAAGATAGTGACATATATCCACATGCTTTACACACTGAGTGTATATTATAATAACAATTGGAGAGAGAGAGAGATCATTATTGCTAAATATGGTAATCTGAACTTTACAGTATTCATAATGTGATTAATGTACATACCAGTAGTACCCATACCACATAGCCACAATACTGGGAAAAACATTCCCAGACTTCCAGACTTTAAAATCAATTATTTATTTTGTTTTTATTATAATCATAATAATTAATCTACATAATGGATCAAACAATACTCTGATATGCTAGTAGTCAATTAACTATTAGTTTATAACTGGTTACTTGGCTTCTATCGGCTTTGATCTCTTTCTTAGTTTCTTAACGAGCCAAACGGTAGCAAAAATAGACCCAAAGACCGTTATAACTAACTATAAGACAAGAGAGAGGATAAGAGGGTAGAGGTCATACATACTTGTATTCTAACTAATACATGTGCTACATTGTACACATGATAATGGGTTTCTCATTCTATAGTACAGGGACTTTAGCCCAATTTTTGAACAAATTGAAAAATTTGTAAAAAATCCGATTTTGATCGGAATGAGCTCAAACTTTCTACACAACATAAGTACATGTATATGTATCAGAAAATGAAATAAAAATGGGGAATTCTTTCCTAGTCATTTTTAGTCAAATTTGGCCAACGACCCTGTACTATAGTACAGGGACTTTGGTCTGATTTTGGAGCAACTTTAAAAATTCGTAAAAAATCCAAATTTAATTGGAATCAGCTCAAACTTGCTACACAACATAAGAACATGTATATGCATCAGAAAATGTAATAAAAATTGAAAATTCTTTCCTAGTCATTTTTGGTCAAATTTGGCCAACAACCCTGTACTATAGTACAGGGGCTTTGGCCCAATTTTGAAGCAACTTAAAAAATTCGTAAAAATCCAAACTTGATTGGAATCAACTCAAACTTTCTACACAACAGGCTTGGGGTCAATTACAATTATAATTGCAATTACAGTGTCAATTACAATTACAGTGTGTAATTGTAATTGATCTAGTTTTAGTTGCTTTGATAGTATGATATAATTGTAATTGAAATGAAATTTTGTAATTGACCCCAAGCCTGCTACACAACATAAGAACATGCGAGTTTTGAGCACAAAAAACTAAATGCAGTCCACATGCTGCAAGACTCATTTAAGAGCATCTGGTTGTAATGCATGTAGTGGTAGGTGTGGTTTATCAACCCACGTTTCTCCTTCCTGGGATAGTGTAGACGTTAATGTACGCCCTCCAACCGGTTAGGTTAACATTAGCATCACCTCCTCCAGCCATAATCTACCTAAAATATAATAACATTGATGAAAAACAACAGTTTTACTTTTCTCAGTCTTGTTTATTAGCACGTGCACGTGATTGTAATACAAGCCACACCCTTAATTAATTTTAACGTGGGCGTTCATTGAGCCACACCCATAAAACACGTGGTGTGAGAACTGAGTCTGAGAAAGAATGCAAAGTGATTCAGTAAGATATTGATATTTCGATTATTAAATTGATTATCCTCTAATAATTAGGTTATATGGGATGCTATTAACAATGGTTTCTGCTCATTTAAAACAAAGTAACACTATAATATATTTATTTGTTTATTTATTTATATTCTGTAGAATCACGTCTAACACATTTTGTCGTCATACCTACAACCTAACAGGATTATGCAATAGAACAGTTTGTCCTTTAGCCAACAGTCGCTATGCCACTATAAGAGAATTCTATGGTAATCAACTAATTAATTGATTATTAATTAATTGGTATATTAATTAATGTTAGCCCCTCCCTCTTGATAGGTAAAGTGTATTTGTGTATGAAGACAATTGAGAGAGCACACCAACCTTCAAAAATGTGGGAAAAAATATTGTTATCAAATAATTTTGAGACGGCACTAAAACAAGTGAGAGATTGAATTTATTGTTGAATTTGTTGTTGTTGTTGATTTGTTTAGATTGATACCAATTTGATTTATTGGCCAAAGCACATGATTCATAAGTGTAAGCAAAGGTTCGCAAAAATAACTCAAGTTAGTAAATGAATGATGGAGAAAGGCCACTAAATACTCCTTGGTCTTTCTCGTAGTATTTGGTTAGAAAGAGAAAGCTAAAGCTCAAAACTCAGTACGTGTAGCAGCTGCTTTTGTAATCCGAAACTTGTAATATATTTTGTAGGAGGAAGATTATCCCTTTAAATAGAAAAGTGGAAAAGAGAGAAAAAAGACGTGAGGTAGAATAACCATAATAATATTAATATTTATTATTTATAAATAGGATAAAGCTTTGGTGGCTGCTAGGATTGAAAACTCAATTGAGAAGGAATTATTAGAAAGACTAAAGAAAGGGACGGTAAGAATCACATGACAGTCAGGTGACATTAGTCTTTAACAGTATGGAGATATTTATAATATTGATCATAAAGAGTTTGAGAAGGCACTCAATGAAGAGGAATCAGAAGATGAGCAAACAAAAGGCAAAGTATGTAGTGATTATGAGGAGTAAATATTTACCAGGGGGAGAATTTTGTAGCATTCCTGCACTTAATTTATTTGATTAGTGTACTAAAATTTATTTGTATGTCCACTCAAAATAGATTATGTTGATTTGCCTGTTTTTGGAAAGTTATTGATGTTTTAATAGGAAGGTGAGGATGAAGATGAAGATGAGTTTGTTCCTGACGATGAAGACATTGAAGAGAGTGACATATCAGATATAGAGGTATAGGGAGAGAGGGACTGTGAACATAATGTCAACGGCTAATAGGATATTGGGTACACATCAAGTGAAGAGGAGGAGGAGGAGGAAGTGGTAAAGGGTAAAGGATCATCTCGCACAAAAAGAAAAAGACAATTAATTGAAATAGAATATGAAACAGAGCAAGAGCCACCTGCTAAGAATAAAGCTACTACATTTTAATAACTAAAACTGGTTAATAAAGTATTTTAAAAACACACACACACTTTGTCAATAATAATACCTTCTTCTCTGTTAGTTACTCTCCTAATTATTAAAAAAATTAATAATTAATGTTGTTATTATTATTATGACAAAATGCTGTCTTACTTGGCAAACAGTTTCAAAAGAGGAAGGACAAGCCATCATTCCATTATATTGTCCAAACCCGTTTGATGGAGCACTAATATTGAACTAAAGGTATGTACAGTAACATTGGAATGAGAGTGAGAGGAAGAAAGGTGTTACAGTTTGTCCTGGTTTGTTGCAAGTGTAAGCTGTTCCTTTAACATACACAGTCAATGAGCTCCAGTCTCCATTACAACTGCACTGTTGAGAATAAGATAACTTTATATACTTTCTGTTAATTTTATCATGTTTTTAACAGTATAAGCTGAACTTTAAAAAATGCTTCAAAACATCACCAATTATACCCATCGGTCATTTTGGGCTTTGAAAATTCCATATGAAAAGATTGAGCTAGATTATACTTTTCAACTGATGCTTTGGTTTCCAAATCATTCATTAAATAGGAGGTACCTTATAGCAACCAGAGTCCATGAGTGGTCCTATGTTAGTTCCCAGGGTCCACTGGTTTGCATGATTGAAACACTTTGATCCTGGACCGTATGTCTCAGCAGCAATATCTTGATTATCTTCATGCAACAAATAAATAAATACACTATTATATCTGTTATACAGAAATACCTGGAGGCTGGTTGCTAGGATTGCTGCATTGTGTATCTCTACCACTTGTATAACTGAATGACTATATCATTAATAATTTAATAAATTTACATGTACATTTTACTGTAATATAATTACATTTTGATAAGGACAGAAGTCACCAACTTGATTGCCTCCACCAACAGTAGGATCACTGAAATACTAATGATTATTAGAGCGTAATAATAGATGCTTAACAATCCATGAATACTTGATATTCCTGAGGTAAGGAGGTAGTGTATTTAGCAAGATTGCATTCAGCTTTATACTCTCTATCAGCTGTACAACCATACCTCAGTCCCTGATTGGAGGAGCTGAACTGATTACAGAATGGTGTTAGACTCTCACCGCTATCATAATGAAAGTGAAACTCTATATACTTGGTTGTATATTGTAACTTACGATTTTGACCTCTCATTCATGTATTGATAGCAACTTTTAGTAGCTAAGCTGCAGCCTTTCTTGTACCCCCAAGCAAGATACTCACCATAAACATAGTTGACTTTATACCAACTGTCATGAGAGAAGGAGACATTACATTAAAGAAAGGGAGCTATTGAAACAGCTAACCCACTGTCCTCCAACAGTGCCAATGTTATATTAGACAGTGTTGGATTAGAATCAATGATACCAGTCATTACTTCATTCTATCAATAAATAAAACAATTTTGTTGAATTATAATCCTCTCACTCCTAATATTCTTTTCTCCCAATGAGATAACTGTGTTCCTTGTCCTCCTTGATTCTCTAATTCTACGCCTACTAGACTAGAGCAATCGAAGTATCTTGCAGCTTCAGCCTATTTGAAACACATTGAAACTTCATCTTTATCTCTCCATTCAATTCTTCTTACTACAACAGTAGGAGTGACTACAAGATTGACAGTGTGACTGACTGATCCTTTATAAACCTGCCAGTCATTATAAGTCACTTGTTTTATTGTGCTATCACTCCACATGTAGTTATAGCTAGTAATGACATAAAATGTGCATTCATTTTAACTCTCTCTCTCTCGTACTATCCACTGCCTCTTGGTGGGTAGCCATTGCTATCTCTGTCTGTTCTTGGCTTTCCATTTTGATCTCTCCAGAAAGGATATAGTGACGGTGAAAATGCCTACATAAATATATGCACAGCAGAACATGTTTCACACAATAGAAATACATAATCCAAGGCTATAGCCCATGGTTTTTTCCAAAAAATGGCTTCGAAATCACCCCAAATTTTTATTACATTTTCTAATACATATTGATGTCCTTATGCTGTGTAGCAAGTTTGAGCTGATTCCAACTTCAATTTTTCAAGTTACGGCCATTTTAAGAAAATGTCAAATTTTTGAAAATTACCCAAGGCTATAGCCCATGGTTTTTTCCAAAAAATGGCTCCAAAATCACCCCAAATTTTTATTACAATTTCTGATACATATTGATGTCCTTATGCTGTGTAGCAAGTTTGAGCTGATTCTGACTTCAATTTTTTAAGTTACGGCCATTTAAAAAAAACCTCAAATTTTTAAAAATTACCCAAGGCTATAGCCTATGGTTTTTTCCGAAAAATGGCTCTGAAATCACCCCTAGTTTTTATTACATTTTTTGATACATATTGATGGGACTGTCCCTATGCTGTGTAGCAAGTTTGAGCTAATTCCGACTTCAATTTTTCAAGTTACAGCTATTTTAAGAAAACGTCAAATTTTTGAAAATTACCCAAGGCTATAGCCCATGGTTTTTTCCAAAAAATGGCTCCGAAATCACCCCAAATTTTTATTACAATTTCTGATACATATTGATGTCCTTATGCTGTGTAGCAAGTTTGAGGTGATTCCGACTTCAACTTTTCAAGTTACGGCCATTTTAAGAAAAATTTTTGAAAATTACCCAAGGCTATAGCCCATGGTTTTTTCCAAAAAATGGCTCCAAAATCACCTCAAATTTTTATCACATTTTTTGATACATATTGATGTCCTTATACTGTGTAGCAAGTTTGAGGTGATTCTGACTTCAATTTTTCAAGTTATGAGGATTAATAAGTTCAATTGACTCCATTACATTACGTACCAGTGCATGGATTATTTCGTGTTTAGCTGTTGCAATAATGAAGTCATCAGTTACTTTATCAGTAATTGCCGAGGGACAGAAATTAACAGAACCAGCTATAGGTCTGCAAAGAAACAATTAATCACCACTAATAGCTATCAATAAGTCTTAATAACTACTAATAACTATTAATAACTACTAATAACTATTAATAACTAGCTTGCCTGTCTAATGCACTCTCCATTTGGCACGTTGTTGCAAATGCTATTGTAGAAGTTGAGCCACTTCCTCCTCCACAGCTTCCAGCAACAACTGCTGATACATAAAGTATCATATCAGCATTGGATATACCAGATCCATCACTACCAGTCTTAGTACATGTATTACTATTCCCATTGCACTGTATGCAAGCCTGGAAAAGAGATAATAATTATTACTATAGAAGTTTTGTTTTATTAATAAAGTAAGCAAACACTCCATAGCGATATAGTCGATACCTTTAAGTGGTCTGAAGGAACGGTTGTTTGTCCACAGGTAGTAGATGATTGACAGGTATAAGCACACCTTATTGTGTTGTTAATGTTAGTAGGGTAGTAGGAGCCACCAGTGCAACTTCTATACAATCCAACAGTTATCATAGACTAACTATTACTCACTCACTCACCTCTGTAGGAGTATTGGTGCTTGTGTTGGTCGTACCATCAGGAGGGACTCAAAAAAGGTCTTTAATTTAGGAACAATAGAATTCTAAAATGATAGCATGAAGAATATAATAAAGTCTAACAAAGTACTTACTTGAATCCTATCCCTGACACTGCTTGGTATCCTGTGTAGTATGCATGGGGACAGAGAATTAAATCATTAGTATTTTAAAAGGTGTATGTCATACCCGTTTGTAATAGAATCATCATAATAAATGGATAAACGGAGAGACTGGTCGGAATCCCTTAGAATGAGAGAAGAGAATGGCTCCAAGTAGACACCATGTATGATCTAAAGGAGAGAATACGGTACATAAAGGAGCTGTGGCCTCAACTCACATCTCCTTTATCTTCAATAATCTCTTCACTAGCTGCACAGTATGAGACTAGACCCACTATCAACAAGAAACGAATAGAAACACCAGCCATCTCTTTATCCACTTCTGCTAGATAAGCAGTTTCCCGCCAGAGCCCGGGAAAACAAGCCACACCTGCAAATGCGAACGCCCACGCAGATATTAGTAATAACAGAAAATTATACAGAGAGAAAGTCTAACAAAATCTGACACATGATTAGTAATTATTATGAATAAAAGAAAGGAAAAGAGAAGAGAGAGAGAGAGAGAAGACAGAGAGAGAGAAGACAGAGAGAGAGGGTTATAGTATATGATATGAACATAGTGGTACATTGTACCAAAGATGAACATAACGTCATAACTATGCAATTGAGACTATAGTTGTAATTATAATAACAATAATTATTATTTGGTTATTATAATTGTTGATCGGTATTTTCCCAGAACTTCCTCATCGTTGACTGAACAGGCCAGAGATAAGCTACAGCGATGCCAGGAACACTCCGCCCATAAGTCAAAGGTGCTACTTCCTTCCATGTTCCTTCCTCAGGATCAAATTTCTCGACGACGTCAACAGTTTTAACTCCATTGTATCCACCGATAGCATAAACCTCACCTAATGATACCCATAGATACATTATTGTGTTGAGATTATTTCTGTTTTATTTCATCTCCCTCCCTCTCTCTTTCCTTCCTTCTCCTCTCATTCTCCTTTCTCTTTCTCTCTCACTCTCTTCTCCTTCTCTCTTACCTTTAAGAGCAGTAACGGCTACCCCAGTCCTGCTATGGTGCATTGGAGCTATCATTGACCATTGGTTCATCTGGGGATCGAATCTCTCCACTTCACACAACCACTGGCCTATCATAAAAATAAAAATAACAACAACAACAACAATAATAATAATAATCATAACAATGATAATAAATGTACCGGAATCATATCCGCCCACGGCATAAAGACAGCCACCCAGTGCAGTGACACTGGCCGCCCCACGGCTCCGGTGCATTGGTGGCATCTCCTCCCACTCGTCTCTATCAGGATTGTATCTCTCCATTGAGTTGAGGTTAGACCGAGTCCCATCGTCTCTGTTACTGCCACCGACGGCGTATAACAAATTATCTATAACTGCAACACCTTGAGAAAGACAAAGAAGCAAACTAACATATGTCACTTTCTCTTTTTTCTTCACATACCAACATTCCTTCTTGGTGTTTTCATTGGTGATATTTCGCTCCATGTGTCAGTCTGCATGTCATACTTCTCTGCAGTTCCTAGTATTGATTTACCACTGTAGCCTCCTATTGCATATATTGCACTGAAAGTGGCACCAGTAACAGCATCTCTCATGTCTTTAATGGCACCAACACCAAGATTCATCCTAGCTGTTAACATACTGGACACCTGGGTCCATCTTGGAAGAAGAGAGAGGGAGGGACAGAAAGAAAGGGAAAGAGAAGAGATAGGGAAAGAGAATCATCATTATTAGATGGTCAATATGTACATGTAATATCTCCATACCTCATTGTTCTAGGATTATAACATTCAACAGCATCAGTGCTGGTCTTTCCTTCAAGATAGCCACCAATTGCAAATAGTAATCCTTGAAGTACAGCAACGCCTTTTAAAATAAACAGTCACAAAGAGATTATGATAGAAGGACAGACACACATATTTACATATACTGCGAATCAGACGCAAATACAAACAATAATAACAAAGAAAGTGCACACACTTTCATGTACATATACATGCACATGTATACATTATCATCACTTTATTTACCTACGCCACTCCTCCTGTAGTTCATTTGTGGTATCAGATCAACAACCCAACGATTAGTTTCAGGATCATAACATTCAACATTACCCAATGTCTCATGCTCAGAGACACCACCTGAAGAGAGATGGAGGGAGAGAGAGAGGGGGGGGGAGAGAAAGAGGAAGAGAGAGAGAGGAAGAGAGAGAGATTCAAAGTTATCACCATGACAACAGTGTTCACATACATGTGCTTAATCAAAATACCAAGAATAAGTAAACAATGATAATTATTACCAAAAATTGTTATAATATACAGACAACACAAACACACCAACAATAGTCACATTACACAACAATACACAACATTACTCCACACACAAACACATGAGCATAACGTTACCTAGTATGTGAATGACTTCACCGGCTCTAAGAGTATCCCTAGGCCACCATTTCATTGGAATTTGAGTAGGCAAGCGAGAGAGGTGAGAGAGGTTGTTTGGATATGAATCGTTATATAAAGCTCGAGCAGCATCTCTTATCAGTTTCATGCACTGCTCGTTGCTGCTTACAAGCGAATTAGCAGCAACTTCAACAGCAAAGAACTCTTGGCCTAGCAAAGGGAGCTTAATGTGGTCTAGTAATTCGTAGAAATGACCACTACGCTCCTGCGTGTTGTGTTTGACCCATCGGACTAGAGCATTAAAGACAGACTCTTCGCCTTCGGATAATAAAAGATCGTTGCTGGATAGAAAGTGCTTCATTCTGTTGTATGATATAAGTACGAATCTCTCGCTTCTTGAAACGTCTGTGAAATGGCGTCTACAATAGGTGAGGGCTGCATCAAGGAGATCTTGACACGATTGGAACTCAGCGAAATCAGCAACATCGAGACAATTGACGGAATCAAGGCGATCCTTGAGGAACTGGCAGCAGGCCTCACCAGCGTGCAGCATTTGTAGGAAGTTTGATGCGGCTAGTAAACTCTGAGCATTCTCCTCGTTGATCTCAAGGACACAAGTGTAAGCGAATTTTATGAGGGAGGACAAAGCAGAAGGTTCAACACCTTGTATGACAATCCTTCTTTGTCCACTCTCTGCCATCTGTCTAGTGAACATTGCCCTAAAGTACATACTAGAGGCGGCGAGGACGACTCTGTGCGCTCTGAAAACTTGAGAATCAGCTACCAGCTCCACATCCGTTAGTTCAGAGTTCCTTCTCAATTGGTCCATGGTCTGGAGTGCTTCTCGTGGTAAAGTATTGTCAACGAAATGAGGACGGGACTTTAGGTCCTCCTCTTCCCCTACATTCGTCTCGTAAGTATCCATTTTATGAAAAAAGGAAAATAGAAGATCTTTTCTCTCTCTTGTGTTTTGAGAATTGCTGGCCACGCCCACAAATCCCTAATACACCAAACCACACCCACTAATATGGCTTGCATGCATGCATGCATGCGCTAAGTTGCTGCTAGCTCTTGCAAGATAGAGCTAGATCTAGCTAGGCTCTTCTAGAACATTCGCTATGATTCGAGAAGGTGACTTGTTTGTATGTGTATAAAGGAAGGAAGCTTGGCTCGCTCGCTCAGTCTCTGTGAAGAAAAGATTCAAAGAAACTACGATGTCTATTATACGCATTATTTTGGCCTGTATTGTGTTCATCATTGTAATCATTCACACAATTCTTGGTGTCAAAAAAGGATTAAAAATTCTTGATGATCCAAGGCCTATGACTCTAAAAAGTTAGTTTTACCATAGACATTAGAGTGGGATGGTTTTACTTAATGTGAATGTGTACCGTATAGTGGGTTTTTGTCAAGGATAATAAATTTTGCGAATGACCAGTATCTGGAGGCTTGCGAATTTCCACTCATCTGCCATCGTGTACCGTATTAAATTGATTTTCAAGGGAATTAACTTCACAAATCTCGAAAAAACCCACGAAATTTGTTATCCTCGAAAATAACCCGCTATACGGTATTTTATAATTGGGGCAAGCAAAGCATCTTATAAAGTGTAAAAATTGAGGTAAAAATATGGAACAGTACAAGCCTACCATGGGTGATTAGGGTGTGGTGACTGTGGTCACAATGAACAAGATGGTGGTGTTTAAATGGGACAAACTTTTGTGTTTTGTAACAGAGAGAAAACAATAATCCTCTCGCATTAGACTAAGATAAGATTTAATCGAGTGCTCATGCTCACCCTCAATGTTTATACATTCACCTAGTTATGATTTATATAAATTTAGGTACTTTAGGCATTATAACAGAAGCTATTACTTAAGTGCAGCCTTAAAAGGCAGTACGCAACCACACATGAGTGTCAGTCTCTCACCCACATTGTATACTGATCAGTGACCGGGAGCCTGGTCAGTTATACATAATGTAAGTAAAGTATTCTTTTTTTTACATTTCAGTTTAATGTGTATTACATATAAATTTAGGTACTTGGTGCTCGACTCGACAGATACATTTATTGTGTGTGTGGTTGTTTGTTTTTAAAAAAATTAAAAAAGAAACATTATTATGAATTACTGCGGTTAGCAACTTTGCATTATAATGGGAGGAGCATTTTGCAAGAATATAAACGGCATAATTCATTAATATTCATATGAATTTAATTGTAATGGTTATTAACTAAAAATAGATGCAAATTAACCAGAGGTCTCTGATGCAACTAAATCCATATAATGATTTAAAGGCATAAGGACATCACAAAGTCACACCATCTTCGGGATTGTTGATGGCTTAGGCACTATTTGATACCTTGCCAGCTAAAGGCTGGTGAAGCTATCCTTTATTTCCTCTCCCCTCTCATGGACGTTTGGCAAGATGGCTGAAGTCGAACCCATTTACTAAGGCATACTACGTAGTATGGTAAAATGTGCCTCTCCGGACAAAGGAAAATATGGAAATTGGAACCCACTATAGGATTGCAATTAATGCATGCTCCATCATAGATATATTTTATGTACATCTATGGCTCCATGCACATAGTCTGGTCATGCTCCTTCTGTGCATGATAAAATAATTATAAAACAAACCATTAATAATGACTAACAAAAAATGGGTATAAAAGGTTCCGGATTTTCTGGGAGGCGGGAGGAATAAAAAAATCAAAACATTTCACTAAATCAGCTAAACTATTACACTCTTTGATTTTATTTATACAAGGCAAGTCAGAAGGAGATAAAACAATGTGAAACGTGACAACTCTTCTATCACCGTGACGAGCAACAGAGTAAAAACTACAAAAATGATCATAATTAAGGATTTGAAACTGAGCATTCTCTGGAGAAAAACAGCAACTATGAATGCACACAGTCCTAGAGAGAGAGAGAGAGGAAGAGAGATGGTAATTCACATAATGTACATAGGTACATATCATAGACAATCATTACATTACCTTTCCTCAAGGTAACCAAAAGCTATACCAGCATCTCTGAGGTCTAAATGAACAGGTGCTATCCCAACAGTATCAAACAGACCCATACCAACTGACTCCAATAGTGTAACACTTGGATCATAATCAACATCACCAAATAGCCAGCTGTGATACAAAACATTGACTTCATTGTAATTATTGCAAAGAAACTTCTGGCACACTCCAGGAGGAGGGCTGGGATGAACCATAACGTAATAGTCCATACCAGGAACTGAGTAATTGGTAATAGGAATGGAGTAATCGGTACCAAGAATGGAATCATGAGAATGAGATTGAATAGGTGGACTATCAGAACCGTCTGGGCTGATGTCAACCATTTTAGTAATGGCCTCAATAATGATATAATCATCATCACTATTATCACCAACATCTTTACAAGGTGAATCTTCCCTGATCGACATGTCAACTATTAAATTAGTCAATTTATCCATTCCGCCGTTACTAATAAAAAGAGGTGCGGCTAGGGGTGTGGTCGGCATCGGAGGAGAGATCTCTTGCTCTTCAATGATAACAGGCTCTGAGTACACTCGCGGTAAAACTGGTTGGAACTTCCCATTAATCCCACCCTCTTTTAGCAGTCCAGCATCATGGGACTCACTCCTCTGTCTCCTCTTTCCCAGCTTTCTCAGACTCTCCTCCTCTTGTTTAGAGAGTGTTTGATCACACTCAGAAGAGGAGTGATAAGGGGACGACATCATGATACCACTATCAAATAAAAGGGAGCTACTAGTGGAAAGAGGGGGAGAGAACGAGTATTCAGTGGGAGGGGCAAGGGGCGGGGCTATTGTAGGTGAGAGGGGAGGAGTCATAGCATCATCGTTGATTTTCAATTTCTTAGTGTTGTTGGTCAAATACTCCATCTCAATTGATGATCGTCTGCCCTCTGCTCGAAAGCAAGCTACGTGAAGGACTTTACGGACTAACTTCTTGGCAGCTGTACGAATGGCATCATCATCGATTAATATGATTGGCTCCGTTATCATAAAAGACTCCTTCCTGTTGCTATGGTTACTGTTGCTATAACTACGTAACCACGTACTGCTAGCCTCTCCCTCTGTATCTTCATTGTCTTGGTCCATTGATAGTTCTGTTGATATCCTCACTTTATTCCGATAGGCAAAAGAGGAACGATACTTTAAACTAGCTGATGTCAGCACTTTCTGTACGAGGGTCTTTGCAACTGTGTTGAGGTGGGCATTAATTGGAGGACCCAAATCGAGCGAATTTAAAATGTCGTAAGGAAGGAACTGCAGGAAACTACATGTACATGTATAAATTAAATAATAATTAATGGAAATTAATAATTACTCGAGTGTTGGAGGGAGAGAGAGCAAAACCAGTGGAAGCGATAAAGCATAGTTTGAACCATAAACTCCTGCCAATGGAAACAAAACAACAAAAATACATAATGGAATAAAAAGGACGACATTGCTTGCCTAAGTGAGGTACTTTATGTATCCCGTAGCTATGCAGAGTGCTGATGGCATCGTCTTCTCTAATAGACAAGAGAAATGGCTCGTTATTTTCACTACCAGCTCCTCCAGGAGATATTCTACAGTAAGAGTCAAGACCTGCCATTGTGATTGATAGTGTGCAAACAATCAACAAACCACACCCATTTAGTCTATTAGAGCACGCCCATTTAATTAATAAGGGAATGTTATTATAGAATTATTTTTACAAAAGTGCTTGTGATTTAGCTTGTACAGTCTCCACTAGAGATTGTGTCCCATGCTTTCTCTCAAACTCAATGTAGCGCTTGTATAAAAACTGTTTCTTTACCGAAGAAAGTTTCAAACTAACAGCACGTTCAAACACATCCCTGAGAGAAGAGAGGGAGAAGAGAGAGTAGACTAATACTTCTATTACTAGTGTCCATTACCTCACTCTATCCATTTCTCCTTTCTTTGTTAACATGTCAATATAAACAGACCAGATATCAACCTTACGAGGATAGGATGAGACCAGGTTCTCAAACAGTGTACATCCTCTCTCCATCTCGCCATATTTGAACTCAAACTGAGCAAACTGCTTAGTAATATCAACATCTACAACCCCACAAGACATATGGTTACAACAATAGAAGCAGCTGATGTTTCTCTTACGTTGTTTCTTTGTGAGAGACTTGAAACTTCTTTGTAATATTTTACGCGCAAGATCAGCTTTGCCTTGCTCCATTAGGAAGCGGCCATATTGAGACCAGACTTGTATATTACTGCTGAACTTCTTACACATGATCTGATACAACTGATCAGCATACTAAGAGCAGAGAGAAAGAGGGAGGGGGCAGAAAATACATAATTAAATAAATAAATAAGAACTTACTTCTGGCTTATTTGAGGTGACATATATGTCAATCAATCTGGTATAAATCTCAAATTGATCATTTTGCTGCAAAGCTCTTTTAAAGACTTGGTCCAACGACTCACTGTCACCGTACATGTTCTCAAGATTTAGAAACCCAACCCACAGATTGAGCTTCTCATCTTCTTCCCTGAAAGAGAGAGGGCATAAAATATTTAAGCGATACAAAGTAATGGCTACCTAAATGATATTGCTGCTAGTCCTCTCTCGGCTGTAGCTCTGGCTTTGTCCACTTCAGCTGTATGAAGATAAAATGCCATGTACTGTAACCACAGCGAAGAGCTATGAGAAAAGGTAACATTAATAATAGTTAAATGATTAACATTAATAATGGTTAATTAACCTGTTTGGATTAGCTACTAATAGCCGGTCAAAATCATCAGCTGATTGCGGTAACCTGCTAGTGTCCATTAATGAATGCTCCCTCTATTAATATTAATTGATATTATTAATAGTTTATTGAACATTATATACTTTATAAAGCTGTAGCTCTTCTGCTTTCTTAATGGCCTTCTTCTGTCTCTTACTCTTCTTTTTGCTAATAACCTACAAAAATAAATAAAAATTATAATAAGTAATGGATGATGATTAATTATACTTCATTAGTATCTTCATCATCTCTCTCTTCAATGGTGTCGTTGGATGGGTTATAGTCCCAACCGCCAGTCACTGGTAATGGAGTCATGCTGCAGCTATCCTCTTCTTTATCTTCTAGCTTTCTTTTCTTCTTAAGTCTCTTTGTATCTTCAAGCACACTCTCCTTCTCTTCAATCTCTTGTTGATCCATTGTGTCACTTTCACCTTCTGACATTTCCACTAATTCTTCTTCTTCCTCCTCTTCCTCCTCCTCACTAAAACAACAACAAACAATAATAATAAACAACAATAATAATTACGTCGATTCCGATGGCATATTTTTTCTTCTTTTCCTTCCCTTTCGTTGCAACTCCTTCAACTTCTTGTACCTCAAACCTGCTGACTCATCAATATCCGAGAGTCTAAGAGACAACTCAATCCGACCGTTATTGATCCTAAAAACCGGTTACCATGGAAACAAAACCACACCCACTTACTCTACTACTTTAGCCCTAACTAGATCCCCTACATTGACACAAGACTCATAATTCTGGACATATTGATCCGAGAGGTTTTTGAGCATAACTCTACCAACGACGTCAGGACCAAGTTTCACAAATATACCATATTTGGTAACAGATGATACGTAGCCCCTGACCACACCCACTTCTTGTAGATCAGCGATATTATTGATTTCTTTATCTGGCTCAGAGCCATCAGGTTGGGCTGGTAGAGTTGGTATGTTAATTCCAGTATGACTTTTACGAAGTGAGAGATTGAACTGCTTTGAGGTTTTACCAATTACAACACAACTATAGAAAATGAACATAAAATTAAAATAATAATAATAATAATAATAATGATAATACCTGAGTTTGTCTCCAATGTTAAAGTACTGGAGTGGGCGTGGTACATAATAATCGCTAATGTTAGTGAGGTAGACTATTCCATTCAAATAATGATTGATTGATAGGACCAACCCACTGTACTGAACATCAGTAACACGCCCACACACAGTGTCACCAATATTAATCACTGGTAAACTACCTATTAATGTAATGAAAAATTAATTAATAACCTCAAATTTATGAAAAAATAATAAATCTACCTGTTAATATTAATTAATCAATGAATATTAATTACCTGTTAATGAGCCATGATACTGTCCTTTCTCAATACAGTCTCCTACAGTACATTCAACAACTTCCCCAACATTAAAACATTTTGTTAATTTTAATAAATTCCCATCCTCATTGACATTGCTACCAGCCAGCAGTGGGCAAATGACTGCAGACACTTCTGGTGTAATGTCTACTAGTAGACGTGATTTTGTGACCTAATAATATAATAAGCTCATTCTTTATTCATTGACCACACCCATTACCTCCCTGACCACGCCCATCCTCTTGTCCCCTGTTGTGAATGAAGATTCTATCTTAGCTTTTTCAGCATCAAATAAACTATTATACATGTGTATGGAAATAATTATCAAGTACAATGGACATGTAGTACATGTACCTTTTTCTAGTAGTCAATTCAAAATGGACAGTTCCAGGCTTAACTGAATGCCCAGCTCTATAAAAATAATAAAAATAATAACAATAATAATAATGTATTATTACCTCTTTCTATATTTCAATATTTTTGCTTTCATAACATCTCCAACAGAAAACTTACTCAACGGATAAGATCCCTATATCACAATACAATACATTGAACTATAGTCCATACATGCACAGTGTAGTGTGGCTACCTTTTCCATGTCATCTGCTAAAAGTGTTGAATGGATTCTTCCTTTCCATGGGCCAAAGGAAACACTCAACTGACTATCAGATATCTTAATGATCCTATTAATTGTTATTAAATATCAATAATCAATTATATTGATCTTACTTTGCATCTACAATGTCGCCAATGGTAACACTCAGTTGCTGAGCAACTATCTTCTGTGATAATGAGTTACTCTCTCCAAGGAGAAAGATTGGAGGACCAGACATTTTACCATTAAATAATGAAGAAGACCTAAAAAATATTGGAAAGAAGATATGATAATATGAATGCAATCAATACTAACTGTAGTACTGTCCCATTAACTTTAGCGCCTGGTTTAAGGTGCTTCAATTGGTAGGGTATAACTCCCCATTGCCCCTGTAATCAAGACAATTAATTAATCCATTAATGACACTACAGCACATACTGAGTCAAACAGTCCATATGCTAGTACTGATTGGTTGAGAGTTGATACAGAACATATTAAATAATAATTATTAATATATTCAATATGACCAGTGACAGTATGACCAGCTTCCAACTACGAGAGAGAAAGAAAAAGGAAGAAAAGAGAGAAAAAAATACATGTACACATACAAGTAGATTAATTTTCGTGTGTACATGTACATGTACTTACTTTAAAATAAGAATTAATGTCACCACTTGCTGTCTTTCCCTTCTTCTGCTTCTCCTCTTCCTTCCCTCTCTCTTTCATCACTTTACTATTCAGTGACACCCAATAGTTGCCTGTTTCCATATCAACGTCAATGACGCAGCATGTCACATGATCGCCAGGACACACCCCTCCTCCGGTCGCCATAGAAACATAGCCAGTGGCAGATGGGCCGGATTCAAGAGTCACGTGAAATAAAGAATTTGAAATATTATTAATCTGAAAAATAATAATTATTATTATTATTAATTAAAACTAACTTGTCCTTTCACTAAAGTGCCAGGTCTATAATAAACAACACCTAATTAATTAATTATTGTTAATTAATTATCATTAATTAATTAAGTGTTAATTAACTTACCATTGCTGAAAATGAGGTCCTTCTCTTTCAATAAATTAGCAAATTGTTTCAAAACTATCGACTGCACAAGAGGAAGGGAATGAGTGAGAGAAAGCTTGAGATCAGAACATTTCAAACTGATTGTTATATTCTTCCTAACTTCATTCAACTCATGAACCTATTGGCAATAATGGGAATAAATTTGTGCCTTTGCTATAGTAATTTCAACTTTAAAATTCATAAAAAACTAATTAGCCCAAAGTCCCTGTGCTATAATACATGGTCTTTGGCCCAATTTTTGGGCAACTTTAGAATAAGGTAAAAGTAATAAATAAATAAGATTATTACTTTAGCAAACACGGTCTGTCTTTCACCATACACTCCATTAGTGTCTGTTATATATTCATCTGATAAATACTTCAAAGGAGCTAAGCCGACTAAACCATTAGGAAACTCAATGAAAACCCCATAAGAATAGATCCTCTTGACAACGCCAACAAGAACCATACCAACCTACAGGAGGGAGAGAAAAGGAGAGAGAGAGAGGAAGAGAGAGGGGGGAGTTAGAAGTTTTTAAAGTTATATAATGTACATGTACATACGTGTAATTCTTCAAATGTTTTTGGATATTTCTCTTTCAAAAGATCATCAATGATGAGTTTCTTAATACAGCCGACAGCTGGTGAAACAGAAGTAGCTCCACTGAGCACAAGGACATTGCTAATGATGTACTTCTCATTTCTATCACTTTTATCAGAGAGCATTCTGCCATGATAGGCCAGGAGGTGGCCATTAAGAGGAGCGTAGTCACTCAGGCAAGGAGTAGGTATAAATATCAGCTCATCATTACACAATAGAGAGACTCCATTACCAGCCACACCAGTAACCTCACACTCCAACAGATCACCAGGTTGGGCCTGAGACTCAGTTGTAGGTGGGGCCTGTTTCCGTAGTGACAACCGAACCTTGTTATTATCAATATCGACCGAGAGAACACGAGTCTGGAGTACTTGTCCTATCTTGAAGAACTGGCTCGGTGATAATATAACTTGAGTTGATGTTGAACTGAGTTCTACATTAGGCAGAAACCCAGTTATATTATTATAGAACCTTATTATTAACCCTTTATCAACTATATTAATGATCTCTCCAGTGTATTCTTCGCCAGGTTTAACAGTTCTCACGTCAGTCAGTGGAGGGAGGTCACACGACACAATACTTTTCTTCTTCGTTAATAAAATGAAATTATTGTCAGTGTCGACTTTCAACACGCGACACTTGACGGCGGCACCTTCGGATAATTTCTTTAGCGTCTTCTTGAGGTGGGCGGAGTCAGAGAGCTGAGAGAGAGGGCAAAACCCATTAAGCCGGTTATTGATACTAACAGAGATTCCTTTGTCCGATATTTTCGTGACATTTCCCTTGATTATGCTACCAGGGGTGACATCGTTAATAGTGAAATACTCCTCCTCTAATGTATTCTCCTTCATAGACACAATAGCTAATCCATCAATGTAATTGTACTGTACTATTCTAACAGAGTGGACTGATCCCACACAATGCTTCTTGCTTATCTTATCAGTTCTCTCACTGTACATCAGTCGAACTGGCGAGTAAGCAAAACTGCCATTAGGTAACTTTAGTATTACGCCATGCCTGGATTCCACTCTTGTGACAATGGCCTCGTGAAGTATCAAACCAATTTCCATTCCTGAAAAGTCATACCCGGTTCCTTTTATAATCTCGTTCTGTAGTGTGAGACCAATCTTTTTATTGTTGGTATCAAGCCAGAGTACCCTAGCCTTTAGTTTCTTATTGATGGCGTAGTCTGTTAGTGAAGTACCTGGAGTAGGGAGGTGCTGGTAATGAACGTAACCTTCAAAACCACCGAGAAATGATACTATCAGAGAAGTAGGCGTGGTTTGTTTGACAGATACGTTGAGAAGCTGACCGGGCAGTATAGACGGAAGTGTGACAGCTGAAGAAGATTGAGAGAGAATTGAGGAGTACAAGATATCAGGAGCAATGGAGAGTGGCAGTGCACGAGCCGTGGGGCCTGGTAATATGAGAGTGGAGACCACTTGACCGATATAAAGAGACTCAGAACCAGAGTTCTTATTAAGAAGAAACTCAGTTCTGTCGGAGACACCAAAATCAATGATATAACCATGGTCTTCAATACTAGTGACACACCCAGACACAATCTAGAGGAGAAAGAGATGATACAGGTAATGTATAATGAATTGGATTATTCTTACCATATTTGGTATTAAGTTCTTTGCAGTCAATTGATTATTAATTAATTTTGGATTAATTGATAACTGGACTTGCTTCTCGCTATCGTTGACTTTCAAGACATAACAAGACAGCAGCTGTCCAACACGGTACATCTTTGATAGGTCTGGTACTTTCTTTGCATCAAACTCCTCCCCCTCTCCTCCAGTGTTAATCAAACTGCTTAGGGGGTCTGATACATCTCCAATATTCACAGACCCAGTCATGTTGAATGGTAGTGACATCAGCAGGCGATACTGCTGTACTTCTTTAATAGCACACAAAATTAACAAACCCTCTTTTAAATTCTAATAAATTTATAATTAATTCAAAATTAATTGATTAATAATTAATTACCTTGTGATACAGGCGATCAGGAACTTTAATATTTTTGACTGGTTCTTTTATTTCCGTCTTTTTCTTATTTTTAACCCCTTCATCACTCAATAACATAGCGGCCGCTTCATTCTTTTCCAACAAATCCGACTTCTATTGTAATTACTTAACTAGTGGGTGTGGTTTAAAAAACTATGCACCTTTCCAAATATATCGTCATGTTCAGCCTGATGGATTATTTTCCTCCTTTCCAACGGAGTGATCAGCTCTTTCCCTCCTCTTGGAAAGTCTTCTTCTACATGTACTGTAGTGGCAAGGGAGATCCTGGGTGGGCTTTAATTAGAAACCAACAATAGGGCTTGCTTTACCTGTCCCAATCATTCGTTTCTTTAATTTCAGCCGCTTCTGGCTCGAGGAGCACCTCTTTCTCCTTCTTTTTCTCCTTTTTGTCTCTTTTTTTCTTTGCAGGCATGGCGACCTCTCTTCTCCACGTGGATGGGCGTGGTACAGTAGTTAATTTACTAATTGCTTGCTGGTTATTAATTGTCACGTGCTGTCACGTGGGCAAAAAGTGTAATGGCGTCTCTTATAACCGAAACGGTGTTAAAAACTTTAAAGGAATCAGATCCAAAGAAGCTCTTCTTCCATTTGTACCGTCTCCCTCATTTTGGAGTAGGTCGGAGGTTTGTTAGAGTGACTTGGGGTGACCATACAGTGAAGGGCAAAGAGGAAGATGGAGGGAAACAGAACCCACCGACTTTCTGGACCATTACTAGAGTGCAACCCGACGGGGTATGTAAAAAAAACTTGTAAAGCAAGGGTTTTATTTTTGTGTTTGGTTAGGAACTAAAGGGCGGACAGGTGTGGGGAAACTTAACATGGAAAGGTATGGAAATAGATCTTAGTTAATGTATTTTTTTTATTATTGTGGAGATTTTTGATCAATTTTGTAGGAAACCTTGATCCCAAAGAGAGAAGAATCCTGTCTCATGATTTACGGGATTGGAAATTAATTCTACTGAACGAGGACGAAAAGAAAACTAATTATAATAATCCATAAACATTATTAAACCATGGAGTGGGCGTGGTTATGCAATAAATTAATTTATCAAGATGTTAATTAAAAATGTTAATTAGTGATTAGGAGAGGAGAAAGAGAGGAAAGATGGCCATGTTTCTCTCTTTCTTGATAGCTTTTCTCTCTCTAGCGAGAGGACAAGGTTGGTAACTCCCTGTATTTGCCTCGTTATTATTTATTTTCAAGATATCGGCCTCTCACTCCAGTCAACCAGCACTATATTACCAAATATCAGTATCATCTCAGGCGCTGATATTGGAGGAACGGCTCTCAGGGGCTTGGATTGTTTCATTAGCGGCGGGTCTAATGCCCAAGACATCGGTGCTTGGTTTAAACCCGACGGATCTCAAATATTGACGACTACATTTAACAGTTTTTACTGGTAAGGACTTTGTGTTAATTGATGGAATTTTTGCTGGCTACTTTTTATTGTGTTTCTTTACATTAAATCTCAGTTGATGCATAATAGTATCTGATAGTATGTAAACTAAGAAATAGTAGCACCATATCCCCCAATGTATCAAAAAATTTTTAAATGCACATGTAACTAAAAGTGAACTTAAGGTATATAAGCACTAATGTAGCTTTGGTTATTATTATTATTATTATTATTATTATTATTATTATCATTGTTATTATTTTTATTGTTAGGGTGCCTGCTCCTGGTCGGGTGTCCCTGTACAAGGCCGGAGGACTAACAGATGTCAGTGATGAAGGGATTTATACTTGCAATATATCAGGAAATACAGTGTATGCAGGGATTTATACTGTTCAGAATTATAATGATGGTAGGTAGCCATGCACTGTATGTATCAGTAATGTAAACACTAATGATATTGATACGGTAGTCAAATTTTTCATTAATGCATACATTTATTGTATGAATTATATTAGTAACAACATCAACTGTGACATTGTGTTTTTTTTCTAAAATAGGCAAACCAGTTGTCCCTTCTCCTCCATCTTTCTCTCTCTTGTCTAACCTGAC
>NW_003546672.1:8927-10992 GCF_000090795.2 Amphimedon queenslandica | reverse complement strand
TATAATAACAGTTTATACAAGTTCAGGAGTGTTAACCACAATGTAGTGCGACCCACAATAGCTTTTACAAATATCAGTGTATAAAAATGAGACTTTGAAGGCTTGAGTTCTTGGACAGGATTGAAGAAGTTTAACAAATTTTTGGAATGGGGTCATCCCCTACTTAGCATGTTCCTAATCAATAAATAATAAATTAATTAGTACACAGCCAAGAATTATCATGCTGATACAGTAGTACTGCCTAAAGTTAATGAATCAGGTCTGGATTACTTAAGTGATACAGTCCTGATAGCCTATCAGGACTGTATCACTTCAGTAATCAGACCTGATTCATTAACTTTAGGCAGTACTACTGTATCAGTATGATAATTCTTGGCTGTGTAGTTAACAAATTAACATTTCCTGTTTCAATTCTTGAAATGTTTGGCATGTATATGTACACGTACATACTTGTTTGTGTAGTTTCCTCCTTGAGACTGGTTTCCCCCTTTTTGAAATTACATTGAATTTATCTTTAATTAGTTGCTGGCACACCTGAAGCTATTAGTGTGACTCCTGTCTCATCAAACGCTACTGCTTTATTAATTGACTGGGAGGAGCCTCAGAATGGAAGCACTGGGGTAGTAGAATACATTGTACACTATCAACCAACTAATGTATCTACTAGTGAGGATTCTCTCTCTCTCTCTCTCTCTCTCTCTCTCTCTCTCTCTCTCTCTCTCTCTCCCTCTCTCACATCATCACTTTTTGCTTCTTGTCTTTCTCTAATTTCTTTCTGTTCCAGATTGTCCAGGTGTAAAGAATGGCACTATTATCACCAACAGTATTAATACTAGTTTATTATTAACTGGCCTGGAGGAGAATACGAACTACACTATTACCATTAGTACCATCAGTGAAGCAGCTGTGGGTGAGCCATCAGCTCCTGTAACTGCCGCCACTTCTACCAGTGGTAGGTTATTAGAATCACTATGTAGAGGGAGTTTCAGTTTAGGAGACTTTTGGTCTCTCATACATGTACATGTAGCTAGGTCTCCTGAAGTAGTTAGATTGGTCTCCTAAAGTACATGTACATTGTACATGTAGATCTAACTATGTTTATTACTTGTTTTTGCTACTCTACTTTCTCACACTTTTTTCTTTCACATTAGCTCCAGCTGGTCCTCCTTTAAATGTTACTGCTTATCCAATCAATCCAAGCAGCATTAACATCACTTGGGAGCCTCCCCTCTGTCACCTTCAAAATGGACCAATCAGATCGTATGAGATAGCCCAAACAGTGATTAGGTTTGACCACACTAATACTATTCCTGTAGCAGCTGGCCAGTTGAGTTACATGTTGACTGGTATACCGTCATTCAGAAATAATTCTATTATAGTCAGTGTTAAGAATGACAATGGATCTGAAGCTAGTGATAGAATATATTCACACGTCATCGGAAGTAAGTGCAATAATGTGTACGTCCTCATTTTTGCTTTTCTCTCTCTCTCTCTCTCTCTCCTCTCTCTCTCTAGTTCCTCAACAGGTCCAAGGGTTAGGGGATCTCTCGTTAAGTATAACCACGGTAACATTAGAATGGGATCCTCCTAAAGATCGTAGTGGAGTTGACATTAACAATGTTTTCAATCGTAATTTAACGTACATTTTGAAGTGGTACCGTGCACCAGCTGATCAATCTGAATCAATTAGTGATGGTAGTGAACCTGTTGGTCAAGCTAGCATCCACTCCTCTACACGATACTCAGTACAACGCTTACTACCTAACACGACTTATAGAATTTATGTATTTGCCAAGTCATCATTTGGACAAGAAACTGGAGGTAGTTTTGTTGACAAGAAAACAACAGTGATAGGTAAGTGGGAGCGTGGAGTTGGTAATTTTAGAATAAGTAAATTCCTTAGTTTTTGGTGCTTGGGAAGTTTTAATGTGATCCACTTGTACACGGTCATGTGCTTTTGAGCATGTGCAAAATGGCTGGCTTTTATTTTGGATGGCTACATTATTATTATTATTATTATTATTATTATTATTATTTATTAAAGTGCCAAATTTATTGTGCCAGC
>NW_003546672.1:1854-8816 GCF_000090795.2 Amphimedon queenslandica | reverse complement strand
ATAGTATCAATTGATTTAAATGAAGTCAGTGAAGTCAATTCAACTTCTGTTAATGTAACGTGGACCCCTACTGCTAACAGAGACGTCACTCAGTATGTGCTATACTATAATTCAAGCACGGACAACTCTCCTGGTAATTATTATTATTTTATTATTTATTAATATTAATTAAGTAATTGATTGATAATATTAATTAATTGATTAATATTAATTAATTGATTAATATTAATTTATTATAATATTAGTTTATTATTTTTATTAATATTGATTAATTCACTAATTAATTACAGGTGAAACCTCTTCAATGAATATAACTGGTCATCAATCTTCATTTGTTGTATTAACTGGTTTGGATAATTCAGCTACTTACACATTTGCAATAGCAGCTGCTGTTTATACTACTGAAAATGGTACAGTGGAGGGGCCTATCTCACCAGTAGTATCATTCACATTCACCCAACACAGTAAGTGTATAGTCTTATATTTTTACAGGCTGAGAATTTTTTGAAGGACTTATGAAACTCAAATCCCTAAAAATCAATTTTTAAAGATAGCTAAATATGGATTTTTGCTAAAATTAAATTTAAAAATATGGTAGAATTTGGCTTGATTTAAAATTTAGAGACATCAAAAGTTTTGTGTTCTATGATACAATGTACATGTACATTTAACTGCATGTTTTGTGTATGTTTTAAAATACATCTCATTTTCAGGTAATTTCAGATTGATAATGATCATTACTGGCAGTATTGTGGGCGGTTTGCTTCTGCTAGTATTCATGATAACGCTAACTGTGATATTATTAACACTATTGAAGTAGGTTAATGTACAATGATGATCCCATTCTCATGTTTCCATTCCCATTCCACCAGTCGGAGTATCGGCCCACGTTTTGCCGTAAAAGGTGAGGAAGGTTACCTCTTAGTTCCGCTGGATTCTTCTGATTATTCTGAGACCACACCCACTTCTAATCGCCCATCGATAATTGGTAAACCACCGACTGAAGTCCACGCTATCGAAGGACAAGAAGTCGTGTTGAAAGTTCGTTTCCACGGTGACCCGACGCCCAAATTGTCATGGAAACAAGACGGGGAGGAGATTGATTGGGAGAATTGCTCTTTTATGCTGAAAAATGGAGCAATTGTGTTTCCTTATGTAGAGGTGGCTCATTCTGGTGAATATGAAGTGACTGGCAGTAATGACAACGGCTCAGAGTCAGTGTCCATTGTACTCACTGTATATCCAGAGACTGATCTAATGGCTCCTCTTAAAGAAGGAGTTATTTCTTCTGTTAGGATACCACTGGAGGAGTTCGGGCAATATGTGAATAATCTCCGTAATAATAACAATAAGTTGTTCAGAGAGCAATTCAAGGTATTATATCAATGTTATATCCATATGACTAACCAATCAATTTTTGAAAAGTACCTAAGGTTATACCCCATGGTTTTTTTTCAAAAAATGGCTCCAAATTACCCCCAATTTTTATTACATTTTCTGATACATATTGATGTCCTTATGCTGTGTACAAAGTTTGAGGTAATTCCGACTTCAATTTTTCAAGTTACGGCCATTTTAAGAAAACGTCAAAATTCTGAAAATACTCAAGGCTATAGCCCATGGTTTTTTCCAAAAAATGTGCTCAAAATCACCCCAAATTTTTATTGCATTTTCTGATACATATTGATGTCCTTATGTTGTGTAGCAAGTTTGAACTGATTCCGACTTCAATTTTTCAAGTTACGGCCATTTTAAGAAAATGTCAAATTTTTGAAAATTACCCAAGGCTATAGCCCATGGTTTTTTTTCAAAAAATGGCTCCGAAATCACCCCCCATTTTTATTACGTTTTCTGATACATATTGATATCCTTATGCTGTGTAGCAAGTTTGAACTGATTCCGACTTCAATTTTTCAAGTTACGGCCATTTTAAGAAAATGTCAAATTTTTGAAAATTACCCAAGGCTATAGCCCATGGTTTTTTTCCAAAAAATGGATCCGAAATCATCCCAAACTTTTATTACATTTTCTGATACATATTGATGTCCTTATGCTGTGTACAAAGTTTGAGGTAATTCCGACTTCAATTTTTCAAGTTACGGCCATTTTAAGAAAACGTCAAAATTCTGAAAAATACCCAAGGCTATAGCCCATGGTTTTTTCCAAAAAATGTGCTCGAAATCACCCCAGATTTTTATTGCATTTTCTGATACATATTGATGTCCTTATGCTGTGTAGCAAGTTTGAACTGATTCCGACTTCAATTTTTCAAGTTACGGCCATTTTAAGAAAATGTCAAATTTTTGAAAATTACCCAAGGCTATAGCCCATGGTTTTTTTTCAAAAAATGGCTCCGAAATCACCCCCCATTTTTATTACGTTTTCTGATACATATTGATATCCTTATGCTGTGTAGCAAGTTTGAACTGATTCCGACTTCAATTTTTCAAGTTACAGCCATTTCAAGAAAATGTCAAATTTTTGAAAATTACCCAAGGCTATAGCCCATGGTTTTTTTCAAAAAATGGCTCCGAAATCACCCCCCATTTTTATTACGTTTTCTGATACATATTGATGTCCTTATGCTGTGTAGCAAGTTTGAACTGATTCCGACTTCAATTTTTCAAGTTACGGCCATTTTAAGAAAACGTCAAAATTCTGAAAAATACCCAAGGCTATAGCCCATGGTTTTTTTCAAAAAATGGCTCCGAAATCACCTCAAATTTTTATTACATTTTCTGATACATATTGATGTCGTTATGCTGCGTAGCAAGTTTGAGCTGATTCCGACTTCAATTTTTCAAGTTACGGACATTTTAAGAAAACATCAAAATTCTAAAAAATACCCAAGGCTATAGCCCATGGTTTTTTCAAAAAAATGGCTAAAAAATCACCCCAAACTTTTATTAAATTTTCTGATGCATATTGTAAATGACTATTAGGATAGAATTTTTACTGATTATATTTTATTACAGAGGTTGGGTGTTCCTGATTTACCAACTGATATTGCATCATCCGACGAAAACAAACCATTCAACAGAAACCAGAATATAGTGCCATGTAATGAAGAATTATTATTATGATCATCATTATTATTATTATTTTATTATTGTTATTATTATTATTATTATTATTATTATTGATAGACGATGTCAATATAATTGAGTTGGAGCCGTTACCAAGGTTTCTTGACTGTCAGCATACTTACGTAAACGCCTCATACATAATGGTAAGACTTATTAATTAATTGATTAATTAATTATTAATTAATTGACAGGTTAATAAAGATGATGAACAGGGTCAGAAATACATTGCAACACAAGGTAATGAAAAGTGATAATAATAATAATTCTCCACAATAATGATAATGATTTTTTACTCGTTTGTGCTCCACCCATTGCCCCTCCCACTTCCTACCCCGCCAATAGGTCCTTTGGATAGAACTGTGGTTGATTTTTGGCGGATGGTCTGGCAAGAGAAAGCATGTGCCATAGTCATGCTAACTAAACTTCAAGTACAATTCAAATTTTATTAAAAATATTTAACTAATAATTATTGATAACAGGAGGATTTGAGGATTAAATGCAGTCAATATTGGCCCTCCAGGGGTTCCGAGGACTATGGCCCCTTCACTGTGACCCTCCAAAAAGAAACAACCAGCAACTCCTTCATCATCAGGGAATTGACACTACACGTGAGTGGGTGGGGCATTAGTTATTAATAGTTACATTAATTTTAATGACAGTATAATACAATGATGGGGAATTTGAGATCTAAGATTGTGAACCCCACAGGAAGAATTGACCCAAACAAGAAAGAAGTAGGAGAAAGATACTTTTGATAGAAATTACATGCTGTGTTTTCTCCTCCTTTTCTTGCTACATGTTTCTAGTATTACAGTTCAGCTCAGTCGACTTTGTTGATCACTCATTATCAGTTCATTGATTGGCTGGAGTATGGGCCACAGCCTCCTATTAATTCTTTGGTAAAATTTAATAAAATAATCTCAAACCAAACTGAACACAAGAAGGGACCAATCGTAGTACACTGCAGGTAAAACTTTCTAGAAACTATATTTTTTAAAATGCTACAACCAATCAATTTATGTTCTTTATATAGTACTGGTGGAGGGCGAACAGGTGCTTTTATTGGCATGAGTTGCTCCATTAAAGATGCACTGACTGAATCCATTATTGATATACCAGCAGTAGTGACAATAATGAGAGAACAAAGAATGATGATGATTCAAACACTGGTACACACTATACTATAAATAAATGACTCACTCCAGCAATATATGTACATGTATTTATTATATTATTGTAATAGGACCAGTATATGTTGGTCCATGAAGCTGTGCTGGAGCAAGCACTGTGTGGTGATACTCAGATTGCTGCTTGTGATTTGCAAAGTACCATCTCCTCTCTGTCGTCAAGTGATAATGCCTCTGTGACTGGATTTGAAGCTCAGTTTAATGTGAGATGATAAATGTTATGATAGTTACAATCATCTCTCTTTCTTTTTGAAGGTCCTAGAGCAAGTTTCTGTTCCTCCACAAGATGCTGTCTGTGATGTTGCAAGACAAAATCCAAGGAAGAACAGATATCAAGAAATATTACCAAGTAATTACATCTACTACATGTATCATTGTATCATCATCATCATCATCATCATTATTATTATTATTATTATTATTATTAATTGTAGCTGATCAATGGAGAGTTCACTTGAAGTCAGAATCACCAGATTACATCAATGCTGTTTTCATACCGGTACTTATTATTAATTTATATGTCATTTTTCTTTCTTCTCAGAGTTATAAGAATGACAAAGGTTTCATAATAGCTCAGTCTCCTCTTAGAGAGACAAGACGGGACTTTTGGAAGATGATATTTGACAGAGAAATCACAACAATTGTTATGCTCTCACCAATAATGGAGGGAGAAGAGGTGAGACAATAATTATGAATACTATTATGAAAGAAGAACTAACTTATGTACCTGTACATGAAAAATTATGAAAACATAGTAGTGTTCCAGTTTGTGGTGTTCAATCTTTTCCTTTAACCGTTTTCCATATTGCACTTAAGTATTATTCATTATTCATTATTATTATTATTATTATTATTATTATTATTATTTATTTATTGTAACAGGAGGCTTGTGCACAGTATTGGCCTAAGGAGGGCACAATTGAGTTCGGCGAGTTTACAATATCAGTGAGAGAGGAATGGGGACATCAGTCCTTCTCTAGGAAGCTACTCCTCGTCAGAAATAACAAAGTAATGATGATAATAATAATAATAATGATATATATTGATCTTTATTTTAGAATAATATGCTACGGAGATTGGCTCATTTTCAAGTTGATGGGTGGAGCAATGATGACATCACTTCCTGTAACGAAGGTGCTATCATTAATACTATGAATTTAGTTAAGACACTACAGAGAAAGAGTCCAAATACTCCAGTCCTCATGCACTGCAGGTATGATGATGTCATGTGATGTCATGTGATGTCATCGCTCACTATTTTCTAGTAATATGATTGGTCGTTCGGCCGTGTTTTGTGCTGCCATGGCAACCGTTGATCAGATGAAGTCCAGCAGTGTTGTTGATGTGTTTCAAACTGTGAAGAATATGAGAGTTAATTTACCCGGAGCTGTTCAGAATAAAGTAGCGTGATTCTTCTTGATAATTGGTTTATTTTCTCTATCTTTTCCAGGGACAGTATAAGATGATTCATACATTGGCAGCTGCTTATGTGAATCTGTTCAGCACTTCTGCTAATTTTTGAACGAAAAATTTAATAAAAACAACAATATAATAATCATATACACTATAATCAAGATTGAGTGGTTTTTAGTAATTCTTTTTTAGTTCAAAATGTCTCTCCCTCTTTTCTCCATTTTATCCAAACAATTGTAACCTTTTATTTCCAGCTTCACTAACATACAGGCCTTCTTCTCCTTTAGCCACGCCTCTTGGGTAATAAAACTGACCCTCAGCTGACCCATAGTTACCAACACGAGCATAAAACCTACCACCTGTATCAAATACAAAGACACAGTGACACTCGCGATCAGTCACGTACATGTAATCTTGTTCATCAATAAATAACATCTCAAGACATTTGGGTTCTCCTTCTTTAAATCCCCGAGTATTCTTATCGACAACTGTCGAGTGATAGACTCCGTTTGGAGAAAACTTCTTTATGGAATATTGGCCAGGGACTGTTGCATAGACCATGCCCTCAGAGTCAAAGGCGACGTCCCACGGGTAGTGCAAATATCCAGTCTCCTCTCCATAGCCTCCAAACATTGAGTCAAATGTGAGATTAGGTTTTAATATTTGAATTCGATGATTAGCACGATCGCAAACATACACGTAACCAGCTTTATTGACACCTATACCAGTTGGACGCAGGAACTCCAACTCTTTGTTACCTTTCTGTCCCACGGACATTATGAAAGTACCTGTACGGTCGTATTTATTAACCCTGTGATTGTCCCCGTCTACTACCAGGAGGTTACTTGATGAATCAAAAGCTACACCAATGGGTCTATAGCACTGACCAGGGCCGCTGCCCCAGTCACCAGTAGTCAGTATAGGCTCTAACTGATTATTGTATAGATAAATGGTCTTCCATCCTTCTGTGTCTATTAGTGCAAGCTCGCCATTGGGACCAATAGCCACACCTCCTGGTTTATAAAATGAGGGTACAACTGATTTGACGAGAAACCTTAATTTGAGTGGAGCCTTGATGCTGAGTTTAAAGGGACTCCCCCTCACCGGCTCTCCTAATATGGTAATGCGTAGTGTATGTGGGCCAGTATGATGAGGAACATACCGAAACGATACACGATCCTCTTCTTCCTCTTCCTCCCGTCTCCCCCTAACCCTCTCACCAACCGTCTCCACCTCCTCGTGAATATTAATGAGTTTCACGTCTATCGGTACTTTT
>NW_003546672.1:0-1423 GCF_000090795.2 Amphimedon queenslandica | reverse complement strand
CCAGTAGGTTTGGTTCCAGTATAAAGGTCTGGCCTGTACTTTCAGCCTGAGATTGGTCTGAGAGTGTACTCAGTAATTCAGCAGCTCTCTTCTCTATTGTTGTACAAAGCTCAACGCTTGTTTTTCTTATATTCTCCTCGACTTTATCAGCCATTTCCAGCTACTAGGCAGCCACACCTCCAGTTTAGACTAGGCCACACCCATCAATTAATTGCAAGTTTTGCAGTTTGCAAAGATGGAGCAATGTAGAAGAGCAGGTGTTGTGTGTTTATCATTTCTTCTCTTCGTCTCTTTCTCTCCCTGTTCAATGAGCAACTGCCCCTGCAATTATAGTAAGGCATCTTTTCCTTTTATTACATTTTATACATTTCTCAACAGATGAGCCCATGCTTTACGACACCAGTTGCTCTCCCTTACCAAACAATACTGCAATAGTAGGTACTGCCAATAGCAGAGTCACCTGTTGCACTGGATCTGACAATATTAGTGCAGTTTGGGTTGATCCTTTTGGTTTTGATGTTCCTAGTTCAATGAATAACCTAGTAAATGCACACAATCCAGTTCAATTGGATATCATTGGCAGTATTACTGTGGAACACTGTTCTTCTCGTTGTGGTGCTTACAGTTGCAGATTAGTAATAAATGCTACACAAGAGGAGGTTGACAGATTATTTCTTATTGTTAAGAGCAGCAGTGACACCATTGGACTACCTAATGTAACAAATATTTCATTTCAAGTTCTAAGTCTACATCGTCCTCTTTCTGTTTCTCTCTCATTTAACTCAACTGCTCTACCTCCTACTCACGTTTATTGGTCAACACCTTCAAATTATCTCAATCAAAGTCATTACTCTCGCCTTTTAAATGCTGCAGAAGTTATATATAGCAATGTGTTACTAATAATAGATATCTCTAGTCCATCTGAAGCAGCTGGACTGTATACAGCTAATGTCAGTACTAATGGGGAGGAATTCACATCTTTAAATATTAGTCTTGGTAAGTCAAACTTTGGTACCAGATCTATTACTGACATAACTTTTAGCGGATTTAATAAGACACATGCTCTTATAAGATGGAAAAATGGAGACATTGATAATAATAATCAGATTATTTATATTTATAACAATGATACAGGTCAAAACGTGAGCACTACTAATGACTTTTATTATTATCCAATCAGTGACAATTCGTCTTACAATTTATTACTTTATTCAACTGAGGATCACCTGCTCCCTAGTGAGATGCAGTTGGTGAATTTTGTGACACAAGGTCAGCGATTGAAAGTGTTTTATTTATTGTACATGTATTGTTTTTGATGCAGACACTTCTTTATTGATAATATATGCTCAGTGTGTATTCATAACAGTGCTGTTTGTTACTACTACTTTATCCGTTTGTTTATCCTCATTCTATGCTGTCTTGT
>NW_003546671.1:82365-85588 GCF_000090795.2 Amphimedon queenslandica | reverse complement strand
ATTGTTTGCAGTGACATTGTTTTGTACCTGGTTTCTATCAGGATATGCTAATATCAAATGCTAAGCCATTCCAGTTACAAGTACTGACTACAAAACTCTCATGTAATATAAAATCTCTAATAATTCCAGTTAAGATATTGTTTGTCATGTTTGCTATAATGCATTAACATTAATAATAATAATAATAATAAAACTTGAATTCTTTTGATTGTAATATCTTGTATTACTATTATAGCTGAGGGTTAGTTTGTGAGTACATTTCTTGTAAGTACTAGCTCAAGTACCTTTTATCATAATCACCAAGAGAGTACCAACTACCAATTATTATTAATTGGACTCACCACTAACTCACTAAGAAGAATATATTCCAATGCATTCAATAGCAGGACCATCACCTCATCAGCAAGCAAAGAAGACATGTTTTAACCTGATGTATTCCTTGACATACAACCAACTAATAATTACTGTACTTATTGTTATAATGTTGGCAGTGATTGGATTTAATTTAGAAGGTGACATGGGTGTGGGTGATTATGAGTAATGAATATTGTTATTATGGGTGTGGCTAGTTAATTAACATTCTTGACAAACAATGTCTAAAGGTGAGTTTCTGTTTTCTTCCTCCTCTTTCTCATCATGTTTGTATTTTACAGGTATCTATCAACTGGGAGGGATATCAAATCACTCAGCTCCTGTAGTAGGAGAATCAGTGTTCCTGTGGGGAGGGGGTAGGCCTAACTTACCTAGAGCGGTTCATGATTCCCCACAAAAGAGGAAATTGTTGTCCACTATTGATAGACTGGAGTTTAGGACTGGTCGTTGGTCCTCTCACGTGACCAGAGGAACGTCACCTCCTCTAGGAGCTGTGGGATACTTCTGTACTACCAGAAACAATGACATTTTCTTTTTTGGCGGCTACTGTGGACATGACATCTGCTATTATAATGATGTCAATTCATTTAACAGTCTAACATATGAATGGAGTAATATAATACCAACCAGTGATGCTGTAATGAAGAGAGCTGCTGGTGGTATGGTGTGTATGGAGTCTATGGGTACAGAATACCTATTTATGATAGGAGGGACTGGTTCTACACCCACTACATACCAATCACAATATCAGTATATTCAGATGGTTAGTCGTCGTATTCGTACTAATGAACAGAATTTATTAAATTTATCAACAAGTAAGTATTTATTAATTAATACATATATTAACAATCTATACTCTGCTTGTGATGACATATTTTTCAATCATTATTTTTGTTACCATTTGCATATTAAGTAGGTGCATGTAAACATTGAAGGAGTGAGCATGAGCCATCATTGTATGAAGAGACAGTTGATTTGACTAACTAATTTTGAGTTACATCAGCTACATAAAAGTAAAAATACAAAATTCAAAATGAAGCCTTCAAGCATGGATGCATCCTACTCCACCTATTAATAATTTGTCCACATGGTCTAATTAAATTTATTGATTAACATCCCTCACCAATGCTTTGTGTGGGTGAGGGACTAGGTAGTCTGGTTGTCTGTCATTGATTCATTCATTTAGTTTACTGAACTCTAATAATCATTTTACTCCATTTATGAATGATATTGTCAAATGTTGTCATATTGAGCCACAACTGACATGTATCTGTGCCAAGGGAAACAAAATGAAAAATTTGAATTGGTCGTGTTTTATCAAGGTGCTAGTCATCAAATTACTACATGATATTTGCAGCGTCATGCTTAATAATTCTAATTATACTATCTATTTCTATTTAGGACAATGGATTATTCCAACTATTAGTGGTCAGTGTTGTCCTCCTACTGCTGACTTTGCTATTCAAAAGATTACTAATAATAAAGCTGTCATGTTTGGTGGAGCAGTGCCTAGTGATGATGGTAGAAGTGATAGAGCTGTTAATACAGTGTATACATGTCAACTGGAGTCTGATACTACAATAGTAAGTTATCTTATTACTGTATGGGATGTATTTATTGCATGGATCAATCATGTTTGGACATTAATACATGTACATACGGGTATAGCTTGTAATTTGAAAAATGCATTTATATACAGTGCATACAGGATGATTTATTGGCAAAGAATTAACATTGATGATTGGCGGTTCTATGAAGAAATCGCCAATACTAAATCTGCCATTTTGTTTCAAACTAAGCATGCTCAATGGCACATGGCACAAAATTGCTGATATAAAATTTGCCAATTAACTTTCGACAGGCAAAATTGCCAATTATTACTCTCGCCAATAAATCATATTGTATGTACATGTAGATCTGGTTTAATAATTTATTTGCATGGAAAATGTACAAAATGTACATTTGTACATTTTGTATTTTTAAATGGACAAACTCTTAAGTATAATAGAACAGTGTACATGCATTAATACATTTTATAATATTGATTAATTCATTTTATCTAGCACTGGGAGAGTGTTAAGGGACCAGTAGTACCTGCTAGTGTACAGTGGCCTGTGGAGAGAGATTCTCATGCTGCTACTAGTATCATCAGTGACTCACCTACACTAGTAATGATAGGTGGAGAGGGTAATGATAATCAACTAGTAAATGATAGTTGGTTACTGAATACTAGTGAGTACCAGTGGAGTAAGGTATGTGTATAATGTTATTAGTTTAGAGTGTACATGTGTGTGATACAGTGATTGTACAGTAGTTGTCATGTTAATGTATTGTATTGTATTAATACCTTAGAAATGCTCACTGTGTGCATGTACAGTACATGTACCTAATGCATGTACATGTATATTCCCTTGAATATTTGTAGCATATTGTAAATACTGTTTACATGATAAAATATTACCATACATGTATTATTTCAACAGATTGTTCTACCTGAATCTGTTACTGGTAGACAGAATCATTCCTTATCATCAATAATGATGAGTCCAGACTGTGTGTGGTTGGTGGTAGTGGGTGGGGAAGGAGCAGCTGAATGGAAAGATGTAGGAAGAGGATACAAGCAACCATTTTCTAAATACATCACTGATCCTAATATCACAATGTTAATAGAACTAGGTAAGAACCGAACTATTTTGTATTGTATGTACTGTATAGAGGGATTTATTGGAGATACAAGTTAAGTTTAAGTTTGAATACATCATTGCTGGTATTCCATAACATAACATGAGGGAATTATTATTGTTATAATGAACTGCAATGATAGTTGACATAACCAAGTTACCATGTTCTG
>NW_003546671.1:52381-58274 GCF_000090795.2 Amphimedon queenslandica | reverse complement strand
CAATACTCAGAATCTGTTGATTAGTTAATCGGTTTCTGCGAAGCTCCTGATTAAGACTAGTGCTCATCAGCTCAGTCAAGACGAGAGGATTACCCACTTTAGTTGCACCAATAAACTGGACCAGGTTAGGATGACGTACTCGTGATGCTATACTCATTTCCCTGGAGAAGAGACGTAGATTAATCTGAGATGATGATAGTATGAAGTGACTTGACAGCTACTCTTAAACCTCTAAAGATACCAACTGTAACGACAGCATAAGATCCTCTTCCTAACTCCTCTTTTGTCAAAGTCACCTCATCTTTATTAATAACCCAGTGATCATCAGTAAGTGCTTGTTGCTGGTACCTACGAACTGCCTCTTGAGACTGACGTAGCTCCCTATCCTTCTCCTGCAGTACCACCTGATGCTCCCTATCCTTCTCCTGCAGTACCACCTGATGCTCCCTATCCTTCTCCTGTAGCTCCTGTAATACCACTTGATGCTTCCTATCCTTCTGTTGTAGTGCCTCCTGATTCTCCTGCAGTACCACCTGATGCTCCCTATCCTTCTCTTGTAGCTGATGACGATATCTTCTTATTTTTTGATCTTTCTTTGCCTCTTCTCTTTCCTTCTGCTCCAATTGTTGATGATAAACTTGTGCTTCTCTCTCCTTCTCTTCAAGACTCTTCATAAGAGCTTGTACGGTTTGCTCAATATCAGCTGTATCTCCTTTTCTTGGTTTCTGGTACTCCTCCAACCATATTCTTCTTCCTGTCTGTAGTTGCTGCTGATACTTCTTCTTGTATTCTTCATTATTCATACCATTGGTATCTAATGTATCACCTACTGTCCACTCTCCTTTACTGTCAGTAACTAAAATACAATATTAATAATAATTTTAATTAGAGGGTGTGGATCTAATGCAACATTAAGTATGTCATAGATAATATACTACATGAAAGGGATTGGAAACCACCGTTCGTGGCAGGAAATGCTAGTTGTCAATACTGTATTAAATTGTACGGATTATTAGAATAAAATGGCATAGAAAAATTGAAATAAGGTTCTGCAGTCTTGGTGAAGGCACTTCTCTGCTGTTTCCTGAACACCAGAAAAGAAATATGATAGCTTCTTTGCTATTGACTATTTTCTCAATGGTTTTTACAAATAGTATTCCTTGCATTTAAGAAAATCACTACCTACAAAAGTGTTGGAGTCATATAAAACTGATAGATATGTGAAAATGAGAAAATAACTATACATAATATGTATGGTAGAATTCAGATGTAAAAATATCTTATTAACCTCCGCAATAGAATCATATATCTGTATAAAAAATTTGAAGGCTGAACTATATGAGGCCATCGAGTTAAGGGTACAAAACAAAAGTATTTTTTCAGACAACATTTAGCTATGGATTTAGTGATGAGATATTTCTCTTTAAAAAGGGTCTATTAACCTCAGTTTTGTAGCTACTTAAATGATCATAAACTTATATGGAAGATTAAACTAAAAGCCTCAAAGAAAAAAGGTACAAAACAAAACTGACAGTTAGGACAACTTGACAGGTACACTTTAGGACAGGATTTCATACAGACCATAAGTGCAGTCCTCTCGAACCAGGTATCAATGAATAGCTAAGACCTTGATCTCTTAGTCTGTCCTAAAATTGTAGCAGTAGTTCATACTAGACATGAATTATAAGCTGTAAACTGCAGTGAAGATCCTCCATTTTGCTCATTTCGTGGGTAACTTGCATACATCACTAGGCAACGCATTACATTCCATGAAATTTCCCGGTGGTTTCCAATCCCTTTCATGTAGTATATTATTTATGAGTATGTCAAAGAAAATACCGTACAGAAGGAAATTTTGGAGGGACTAAATTTTGGTGAATTGCTAAATTTTGGATGATTGGCGAATTTTAATTTGGTGAATTTGTGGCCATGTGCTATTGAGCATGCGCATAATGGCTCAAAATGGTGAATTTTTATTTTGGCGAATGGCCATCAAAATGCCAAATTTGCCAAATTTTAACTACCTCCAAAATTTCCTTCCATACGGTAATTATAATTAGATAATTAATAGTATTCATTGGCGGGTGTGGCTATTACACTGACCTAGTTCAGTTAACATAACAATGTTAGGATTAGTGACTAATGTCTCTGTCATAACAGCTCCTCCAGCAGTTATTATCCAGACACAATGAGGACTCATAATGAACACTGAGAGAGAATGAGACCTTCTCTTACTAACAGAGTGAGGTACATCTAACTGTTAATAGAAATAAATTAATAATCTACATGTATCTCACTGTACAGATCAATTATCAATAATATCTAACATACCTTTATCCAGGAATGTTGAGTGATGTTAAAGATCCAACAATCATCTAATGTATCAATATTCTTATCAAACCCACCACTTATCACTAGCATAGGACAGTCTGATCCAGTTATAATAATAGCACCTGCATGACGGTTTCTGCCCACAGGCCATTGGTCTATTGCTTCAGGTTTCTTTATACACTGCCAGAACTAAAAATAAAATAACCACACCCATTAACAATGACATTATAGTGTGTGTGTGTGTCTGTACACATAATTTAACATACCACAGTGCTGATTGATATCTCTAATATATAAATATTGTTAGTAAAGTTATCTTGATCATCATCTTTAGTCTCTGCTCCACCAAACAGAACAGCTCTAGTGTTGTTGATCTTTTCAGTGATGAAGCCATAAGTAGGTGGTATACACTGACCAATGATTGAAGGATTACTCCATTTTCCTAAATTATTTTAACAATTTCAAACAGTAATATAAAATCTTACTTGATGATAGATTATACATTGAGTGCTCATTAGTACGCCAGTTTCCATTAGATTTTTTAATATATTTATAATGAGGTAGTTGTACAGCTGGTTTAGATCCTCCTCCTCCTCCTATCATTAGTAAATGGTGTACTCCATCATGTTCAAATGATATCATTCCACCATGACCTCTCCTCATAACTGGTCTAGTTGCATCAGTTGGTTCTAATTCTCTCCATTGAAGACTAACGGTATCCAGTTGTGTAATACTGTTGTGATAGCAGTAGTCATGACCACAATATCCCCCGAAATAATACAATTGATCATTTATTGAAGTACAGCAGTATGACCTCACTCCTAATGGAGGAGTACCAGTAGTACTTCTAGTGATCCATTGACCAGATGAAGGAGTAAAGTGCTGTATATTACTAGTGACCTTTCTCTTCTCTTCACTATCATGTACTCCAGGTAAACCATCCTGATAACCAGCCCACACATACAGTGAATCATCTACTGATACAGTGCAGTGAGCAGCTCTTTCATCCAGTTGATCTATAATCAATGATTGACAGTACATGATACTGAAATAATAACATTAGGACTTACTTTTAGATGCCATAGCCACTGCTAGGCAGTAGACACATGCACAGCAGCCTAGGCTCCCCCCTCACTGGATCACGTGATATAGAAAAATTGGGTGGTCTCATTATTTTTTGCAAGTAAGATGTGAATTGTTTAGTGTTTAGATAAACTTTAAGTACATGAAAACAAGACAAATATTTATAATTTTGTGAAGGAATCTCTCCCTGTCCTTCAATGTCCCTCCCTCTCTCTCTCTCTCATCATTACAAAAAATGAAGAGAGAGAAATAATGAAATTAAAACTTTGTAAACAACTAATATACAAAACAATGGGTATGTATATATGTTATATCATAAATGCTCCATACACATAAATATTAATTCTATTTTTTATTTCATTGTCACATAGTCATAATGAAGCAAGTAATATGCCTCAAAGGTGAGCTCAGTATGCATTAAAATAATGTCATTTCTTCCAGACAGTATTTCCAGCCACCATAGTTGCAGTTAGTATGAGATCTTTGTCAAATAATAACATATCAGCTCTGCTGTCTATAGCAATGGAGCCAAGTCCTTTTAAACTAGCCACTCTAAGATATGAGAAGAGAGAGAAAGGGAGAAAGAGAGAAGGAGAGTCACAAGAGTGATAGCTAGAGTATCTTTAATCAATCAGCTCAAACTTTGGACATAGGATAAGTACATCAATATGTATCAGAAAATGTAATAAAAATTGGGTATGATTTTGGAGCCATTTTTTGTATAAAACCATGGACTTAATAAAAATAATGGATAATTTGCTTGATACAATGTACATGTATATGCAATATAATTACACTTACTTTGCTGGGTTTTCTGCTAGCATTCTTACAGCTTGAGGAATTGGTACATTTAATGTATTCACTAAATTATGAAATATATCCAACATGGATACACAACTACCAGCCAGTGTATTAGTCCCTTTAAGTAACATTGTCTTACAATCACTGGACACTATCACTGAATGGAGAAATGAATTTAAAATAGTAATAATAATTTGAGGGCTTACATGTAGGTTTAAATTTGAGGGCTTACATGTAGGTTTAAATTTGGCAAGTACCATATAGCGGGAAATTTGGAGGGACTAAAATTTGGCAAATTGCTATATTTTGATAATAGGCAATTTTACTTTTGCAAATTTGTTGCCACGTGCCATTGAGCATGAGTGTGATTGCTGAAAATGGCAGGTTTTTATTTTGGGAAATGACTATCAAGACGCCAAATTTGACAAAAGCCCATTTTGCCAATAAACCCCATGCACTATTTCAAGCCTCAATGGCACACAGGCATAAATTTAAAAACTGGCTTTATTACTAAATCATTATTTTCCAAAAATACCTATCATATGATAGCTCTCTCCCTCCCTCACCCTCTCTCCCTCCCTCCCCCTCTCTCTCTCCCTCCCTCCCTCCCTCCCTCTCTCTCTCCCTTTCTCTCTCTCTCCCTCTCCCTCCCTCCCCCTCTCTCTCTCTCTCTCTCTCTTTACATTGTCTTCCATTGTAGCTGATGGTCTCTCCAGGTTGATTTGAATGATAAATTGAGTCAGTAATAAAACAAACACTCTCATATCCTCTTGCCTCTAGTAATACTGACAGTGTCAATGGATGCCTAAAAATACATTAAAAATATTTTTTATTTGAAAATAATACACTGCATACTGTACAAGGTGATTATTAGTGAGGAAGTAATATTGGTGATTGGCGGTTCTATGAAGAAATTGCCAATATAAAAATCTGCAATTTTTTTCAATCTGAGCATGCTCAATTGCACATGGTACAGAATCGCTAATATAAAATTTTTCATTAACTTTCGACAGGCAAATTTGCCAAATATTATTCTCGGCCCAATATAAATTATCGTACAGTATTGGCCATCAAATATGTACACTAAAATATATTAAGTATATCTACATGTTACATTGTCAATTCTTACACGTGTGCCAAGTCTCCTATTACTTCAAAAGTTGGCGGTATTATGTCAGTATATTCTGGTAAATTAGGATATACTGATGCTAAACCAATGTTAACTAATCCTGGGAGTCTACAGAAAAGAAAAGAGTGAGAGAAAGAGAGAGAGGGGGGAGAGAAGAAATACAAAAGTAACATATTCATAATAGAAGGACAAAAGATGAAAAGGAAGGAGATATGCACCAAAGGAAAATTACGAGATATGATATGAAATTATGTGTGGCTTGTCTTACCTATGATGAAAGCTGCATACATTAAATAAATGTGTTATATGCATTGGTTCTTTTGATAGTCTCAAAGCATCTAATATCTCACTCTCACTTGCTTCTTTATCATGCCCCAATGAAGGCTTAATACCTCTATAGTAATTTTTAAAAATAAATAAAAATAATTGAATAAAAATTAATTAATTAATACTGTAGGGTGCCTTTTTTTCAAGGGCTGTAATTTTCATGGATTTTTTTAAAGATTTGCAAAAACTACACTTTCACAAAAATCAAATTACTAGAAAGAA
>NW_003546671.1:44873-52371 GCF_000090795.2 Amphimedon queenslandica | reverse complement strand
TAGTAGTCCATAGCTGTAAACATTATCAACTTAAATAAATACTTTAATGAAGCTATCATTTTAATTATGGTAAATCAATTTTCCAAAGTAATAATAAAAATGCTCATAACTGATCAAATTGTGATCAAAATACAACAAATACATAATGTCACATTACTTCAGCATTAATTCCTTCCAGTACAGCACCGCCAGTATCAGTCCTACCAATAACGTCTTTTAACTTATCAAATAATTGTAGAGTGTTTGGTTGAGATGAGCTCTTAGGTAGGACAATGGTTGCTAGGCAACTTGTGGTACCTCCCATTGGCAGACGAGAGAGTGTGTAGCCTATTCATAGTGACATTAAATAATAATTTAAATTATTTTTTGTGATATACCTGGGTTTGACCAGAAATCTATCACATCATTGGTTCCACCTATACATGTACATAGAGGTAATAGTAATAGTGATTACGAGTAAAGAAGATTGAATATTCATAGTAATATGTCTTAGAAAAAACACATATATACATGTGTATGTACTGTATAGCAGAAAATTTTGGAAGGACTAAAATTTGGTGAATTGCTAAATTTTGGTGATTGGCAAATTTTAATTTGGCAAATTTGTGGCCATGTGCCATTGAGCATGCGTATAATGGCTCAAAATGGTGGATTTTTATTTTGGCAAATGGCTATCAGTATCAAAACGCCAATTTACCAAATTTAAGACCCTCCAAAATTTCCCACTACAAGGTATGTCATCTTATGTTATGAGCCGATTTAAATTCTAATCAAAATAAAATCTTTATAAATTTTTAATGCTTCAACAAAATTTGTCAAAGGTCGTGAACAAAAATGGCTAGAAAAATTCCTAATTTATAATTACAATTTAAAGGTATATTGCCTTACATGTAGCTGCTACACACTATATATGAGTATAGATCTACCTAATCCATGAATGTGTAAGTCAATGAAGCCAGGAGTCAATAAATGAGTCTTAATCACATCTTTAACTGTTGGTGGGCGAGTACTGGTAATATCAGTAATGGTATCTTGTACTATACTGACGTATACTGGCCCTTTCTTTAGCTCTCCTCCAGGCAGAACAACCTCCTCAGCTTCTATTATTGTTGAAGCAGCTCGAGTCGAAGCATCCATACTGATAGCTGAGCTTCAGAATCTGGTTTAATTAATAGCGTGGGCGGCTGGGCATGGGGCTAGGTTAAAATCATAGCTGAAGGGAAAGATCCCGTTGTTGCTGCTGTTTAAGTTTAAAGAATTTGTTAAATATACAAGACATGTGAGGGATCAGTATTATTATTTTTGCTGTGAATCAGGAAAAAAGTATAAAAAGGGAGAATTCTCTCATTTTCATTTTTGACAAAACTTGGCCAAAATCTTTGTGAAACCATGGGCTATCAAATTAGCTGTTTTTAAAAATGCTCATAAGTTGATAAATATTTGTTGGAATAAGCTCAAACTTTCTACACAGCATAAGTGCATCAATATGTATCAGAAAATTTTAATAAAAATTTGGGGTGATTTCGGAGCCATTTTATTGAAAAAAGCATGGGCTACAGTACAGGGTATTTTCCAGAAAATGACTCGTTTCTAAAAATGGCTGTAATGTGAAAAATATTTGTCGGAATCAGCTCAAACTTTCTACACAGCATAAATACATTAATATGTATCAAAAAATGTAATAAAAAGTTGGGGTGATTTTGGAGCCATTTTATTGAAAAAAGCATGGGCTATAGTACAGGGTATTTTTCAGAAAATGGCCAATTTCTAAAAATGGCCGTAACTTGAAAAATGTTTGTCGGAATCAGCTCAAACTTTCTACACAGCATAAATACATCAATATGTATCAGAAAATGTAATAAAAATTTGGGGTGATTTTGGAGCCATTTTATTGAAAAATGCATGGGCTATAGTACAGGGTATTTTTTCAGAAAATGGCCAATTTCTAAAAATGGTGGTAACTTGAAAAATGTTTGTTGGAATCTGCTCAAAGTTTCTACACAGCATAAGTACATCAATATGTATCAGAAATTGTAATGAAAATTTGGAGTGATTTTGGAGCCGTTTTTTGTACCAGCATATAGCTAGTAAATTTGGAGTGCTAAAATTTGGCGAATGGACCTCAATTTTCCAAATTCCCCTAAGTTTTACTCCACTAAATTTTCTAGCCATACGGTATTTTTCCAAAAATGTACTCCTTTTAAAAATGGCTGTGACTCAAGAAATTTTTGTTGGAATCAGCTTAATGTTAGACATTATGCATCATTATCATCAATAATGTATCATTAATCATTTCTGATTGATAATTACTATAGCATGCGGATCCAGACCTGAACTATAATCTCAAGGATCTCTCATTCATATACAGAAGATCTATATAGACTGCATGGGCTTAGGAACTAAGGACTTAATCACTATCAGACTGGTTTAATAATTTCATTAAGGTTGACTTGTTTGTGTATAGTTATTACTCTAGATGTATGCTTGAATTGTGTCTAATATTATTTTGTCATTATTCATGAATTACTCTCAATTCTGTTTATACTTCATAGCACCTGCTTCTGCATTGATGGCTCTCGCAATAATTTTAATCAAAATTCAGAATCAATTTTAATCATAGTAATAAAAAATTGTGTATTATTATAATGAACAGCTTCAAAAACCAACCTATAGCAATGACACACTAATATATATATATATATATATACATAACAACTATAATTATACTATACCTAACTATCTCAATGTAGTCTTCAATAACAGAGAATTGCACTTATCCTCTTAATGTCATTAACCTAACAATGGAATGTAATTCATCATACATAGTTACTGTTAGTATCCATTCTTCTTGTATGTAGTGCTCTAAAGCAACGCTTAGATTCAATGAAACGATCATTTTGCATAGGTGTTGATGCAAGAATGCTTTAAAGTTGACACAAAATTGGCCAAATTTTAATTTTGCGTTGATTTGCATTGCGTTTTATGGCAAGTGTAAACCAGGCTTTAGCATCACTAGCAGTAGTAGCCACTAGTGATCCCAGGCAGCGCCACATGGAGGTGGCACTACATTGCTGCCCAACCTGCAATGATAATTAACAATATATATTGACACTAACTGAATGGACTTCAACCTTTAACAGGAACTTGGTATTGAAATTTTGATCTTTCATCAATGGTTTGGGTCTAAAAGAATGACTTCATCTTGATGAAACCTTCTCCTCAACCACCTCATGTTGTGTAGGAGCATCACTGCTGAATCCTCTACCATTGACTTGTGCAATAAGCAACTTAATAGGATCACCAGAGACTAAAATGAGGAGAGAAAGAATCATAATGCTAAGTTATTGCTGCACTCATTGTACATACCAGAAATACAATTTGTGTTGTTTCAATTGCTAGTAAAACTGTTAAGTAGAGATGCATCCAGTCACTAGCACATTGACTCTATGCACAATAGAATAAGAATAATAATTAAAGTGATTAATATTCAATTCAACTAACAAGATCTGTTGTATCAAACAGTACTACTGTACTATTGAATTCACTGCAGCTAAACTAAAATTTAAAATTAAAGAATAATAATAAAGGAATATAGTCATTGATAGAAATGATAGTAAGAGTCCAAGTGTTAGAATACAGTACTGCAAGTAGGAATAATATCAGTGATACTGCATGCATTGTATTGTATCTACTCACTGCAGGATAAGTACGTATGTGGTGCACTAGAATAGACTACTACCAATTCCAAAGCTAGCTGTAGATATAGAAGAAAATAAGAATTTAATCATAATCTATCGTCTATACCAATTAATATCTGAAGTATTGAGATGCATAGGACTCCAATCAAATAATGCTTCACCTATAGCAATAAAAGAATGAAGATCTTGACACATTTTAATTAAATTAGACATCATTGCAATTGTTATTGTTTTTATAACTTTACACTAGTACTAAATACAAGAGATAAAAGAAAGTGACACCTGATACATATAGCAAGTGAGAGTTGATAAAATAACATCATAGACTTTTGGTGATAGCATATGCTAGTAATTATAATAAATAGCAATGTCGAAATAAGTTAACATAGTCATAAACATAATTCTTACTTTAACTGCATTTGATTCCAATACATTAGTAGCAATAACAAGTATTGCTACACAGAATCCACTGGAGCCACAAGCAAGAATCTAACAAATACAACACAGGATAAAGGAAGGAATGCTAATCATTAATACCAGCTCAAGTATTTTGATGCATATCATGAAGGACTTCTGCCATGATATCTTTCTACTGTAGTCTTCATTGAGTTCAGTAAGCGTCTATGCAAATACAGTATAATACAGTATTTATGGTATGATTAGCAAGCATAGGAATAGGAGTGTTTACTTGTCTTAGGTCTTCACTAGCACTCATCATCCAGCCACACCGGCACCACCAACACAAACAACGCCCACTCATGATAGATCACGTGACCCAATGTGGGAGTTAAGTTGCTTAGGCATAGGCCTGCCTGCTGATGGCTTGGTTGTTTAGTTCTAAAAATAAAGATAGTACTACACGTAAGTCCTAATGTTACTATTCCAGTATCATGTACTGTCAATCTTTGATTATAGATCAACTGAAGGGAAGAGCTGCTCACTGCACTGTATCAGTAAGTGATTCACTGTATGTGTGGGGTGGTCATCAGGATGGGTTACCTAAAGTACATGATAGTGAAGAGAAGAGAAGGATCACTAGTAATATACAGCACTTTACTCCTTCAACTGGTCAATGGATCACTAGAGGTACTACTGGTACTCCTCCATTAGGAGCGAGGTCATACTCCTGTACTGCAATAAATGATCTATTGTATTATTTTGGAGGACGGTGTAGCCATGATGGCTGCTATCACAACAGTATTACACAACTGGATACTGTTAGTCTTCAATGGAGAGAATTGGAAGCAACTGATGCAACTAGACCAGTTATGAGGAGAGGTGAAGGTGGAATGATATTATTTGAACATGATGGAGTACACCATTTACTAATGATAGGAGGACTAGGATCTAAACCAGCTGTACAACTACCTCATTATAAATATATTGAGAGATCTAGTGGAAACTGGCGTACTAATGAGCACTCAATGTATAATCTATCATCAAGTAAGATTTTATATTACTGTTTGAAATTATGTTAATCATAATAATTTAGGAAAATGGAATAATCCTTCAATCATTGGTCAGTGTATACCACCTGCTAATAGTTTTATCGTTGAAAAGATCAACAACACTAGAGCTGTTCTGTTTGGTGGAGCAGAGGCTGATGATGATGCTATGACCACTAGAACTAACAATATTTATATATTAGAGATATCAATCAGCACTGTGGTATGTTAAATTACCACCGGTTTATTTTTGCGGTGAAATATTTTTGCAAATTTTGTGGTTTCCTGCTGCTCCTTTGCGAAATTTATTCGACAACGAAATTCTGCATTTCCATTGCCATGTAGTACAGACTGCAAGCCATTTCGTGAAAATTAATTCCGCGAAATCTTAGAAATGCAAGATTCACAAAAATTTTCTACTGCGAAAATAAATTGGTATACGGTATGTGTACTGAATGTATGCACACACACATACACACACACACTAATGTCATTGTTAATGGGTGTGGTGATTTTATTTTTAGTTCTGGCAGTGTATAAAGAAACCTGAAGCAATAGACCAATGGCCTGTGGGTAGATACCATCATGCAGGTGCTATTATTATAACTGGATCAGACTGTCCTATGCTAGTGATAAGTGGTGGGTTGGATAAGCATAATGATACATTAGATGATTGTTGGATCTTTAACATCACTCAACATTCCTGGATAAAGGTATGTTAGATATTATTAATAATTGATCTGTACAGTGAGATACATGTAAATTATTAATTTCTATTAACAGTTAGATGTACCTCACTCTGTTAGTAAGAGAAGGTCTCATTCTCTCTCAGTGTTCATTATGAGTCCTTATTGTGTCTGGATAATAACTGCTGGAGGAGCTGTTGATATGAGTAGGACATTAGTCACTAATCCTAGCATTGTTATGTTAACTGAACTAGGTCAGTGTATTAGTCACAACTACCAATGAATACACCTAATTAAGTTATTTCCTTTGACATAATAAATGTGCATTAGATCCACACCTTCTTATTAAAATTATGATTAATATTGTATTTTAGTTACTAACAGTAAAGGAGAGTGGACAGTAGGTGATACATTAGATACCACTGGTATGAATAATGAAGAATACAAGAAGAAGTATCAGCAGCAACTACAGTACCAGAAACCAAGAAAAGGAGATACAGCCGATATTGAGCAAACCGTACAAGCTCTTATGAAGAGTCTTAAAGAGAAGGAGAGAGAAGCACAAGTTTATAGTCAACAATTGGAGCAGAAAGAAAGAGAAGAAGCAGAGAAAGAGCAAGAAATAAGAAGATATCGCCATCAGCTACAAGAGAAGGATAGGGAGCATCAGGTAGTACTACAGGAGAAGGATCTATTGATACAACAGAAGGATGAAGAGCATCAGAAAGTAACAGAAGAGGCATTACAACAGAAGGACAGGGAGAACCAGGAGGTATTACAACAGAAAGATATTGTGATACTTGAAAAGGATAGGGAGCTACAGGAGAAGGATAGGGAGCTACAGGAGAAGGACAGGGAGCTACGTCAGTCTCAAGAGGCAGTTCGTAGGTACCAGCAACAAGCACTTACTGATGATCACTGGGTTATTAATAAAGATGAGGTGACTTTGACAAAGGAGGAGTTAGGAAGAGGATCTTATGCTGTTGTTACAGTTGGTATTTTTAGAGGTTTAGGAGTAGCTGTCAAGTCACTTCATACTATCATCATCTCAGATTTTAATTTAGCTCTCTTCTCCAGGGAAATGAATATAGCATCACAAGTACGTCATCCTAACCTGGTCCAGTTTATTGGTGCAACTAAAGTGGGTAATCCTCTCATCTTGACTGAGCTGATGAGCACTAGTCTTAATCAGGAGCTTCGCAGAAAACAATTAACCAATCAACAGATTCTGAGTATTGCTCAAGATGTAGCTTTAGGCCTCAACTACCTTCACCTGTTTAAGCCTCAGCCTATTATTCACAGAGATGTGAGCAGTCCTAACATATTATTAAAGCCTTGCACTAGACCTGCTGGTTATGAAGCTAAAGTAGCAGATTATGGTACAGCTAAATTAGTACAAGTTGACAGTACTGGTACTGTTATGCCAGGCAATCCAGCATATGCTGCACCAGAAGCTCCTATTCCTGATCAACACAGTCCAGCAATGGATGTCTACAGTTACTCTGTTCTCCTTATGGAAATGAATTTGTGTTCTTCCCCAGAAATGACGACAGCAGAGAGAGAAGTACAATCTGGTAGTGTCTCCTGGTCTGATATGAAGTCTCTCATACAAAGAGGACCTAATGCTAATCCTAGAGCTCGTCCTACTATGGCTCAAGTAATAGAGTCA
>NW_003546671.1:31504-44863 GCF_000090795.2 Amphimedon queenslandica | reverse complement strand
TGAATTTGTGTTCTTCCCCAGAAATGACGACAGCAGAGAGAGAAGTACAATCTGGTAGTGTCTCCTGGTCTGATATGAAGTCTCTCATACAAAGAGGACTTAATGCTAATCCTAGAGCTCGTCCTACTATGGCTCAAGTAATAGAGTCATTGAAAAGGATGAAGATTTGATTAATTGTTTGAATTTTTTCTATTCTAATTATTACTGCTGCCTTTTAGTTAGTTTTCTATTATTTTAGTATAAAGATTTCATTAAATTGTTTGTGTTTTTGATATTTTAATTATTACTGCTACATTTTAGTTGATATTTTAATATATTTTGTGTATCTCTTTATCTAACCAATATTATAATGATTCTTTGTCTTCTCCCATTTTTGTTTGTTAGTGTTCAGATATTCTTGTTTTTTATAAAAAAATTTATACTTTTAAATTTAAACACAAAATTGCAGCAGAATGTAAAAACTTCAAATTCATAAAAAAATTCAATTTTGATTGGAATCACTTCAAAATTTCTACACAACATAAATACATGTATTTATATATGGTATGTAGGTACTTACTCTCTCATTAGTGTTGGTATTTCCGCTTGTCCTTATATCCTGTGCTATGCCCATCTTTCAATATACCACTGGTAAAGGAATAGAACTGTCAGTGCTTATGTCGTTAATCCTCTTGTTTGAGACTTTAGTAATTGTACTGCTTGACATTTTAAACTGTACTGGAAAAAATAATATCAAATGTGTTGTTGACATAGTTAATGTCAGCTAGCCTCATGTTAATGCCATAGTAATGTCGTTATTCATCAGTAATTGCATTTATTCCATGCATTTATGTATATATTTGCTTGTAGCTAATTTAGGCTAATTATAGCATTAGCTTATAACAGGTGCTCTGTATGTAAATCGCTATTATATTCAATCACAATGTAAAATAATTGTTTTAAAAAATTAGCAAAATATTAATGAATATCTAAATAGTAAAATGAAGAGGAAGTGTCAACAATGTTTGTGTCTTCATAAATCTCTTGTTTCTTTAGTATTACATCACTTGACATTTCATCTTTATTTCAACTTGAACCTATCAATGACAATAATATTAAGATTCAGTATGACTAGTTACTGTTAGTACAGTCTTGTTATATTCTTCTTGTATGTAGTGCTCTTAGCATCACTAGCAGTAGTAGCCACTAGTGATCCCAGGCAGAGCCACGTGGAGGCAGCACTACATTGCTACCCAACCTGTAATGATAGTTAACAATATATATTGACACTAACTGAATGGACTTAAACCTTTAACAGGAACTTGGTATTGAAATTTTGATTTTTCATCTTTCCAGCAGGGGCTTGGTGCATGTTCCATTAGATATTTACTCCACTGGAGCCACAAGCAAAAATCTAACCTATAACCTATAGTTAGAGGAAGGAATGCTAATCATTAATACCAGCTCAAGTATTTTGATGCATATCATGAAGGACTTCTGCCATGATATCTTTTTACTGCAGTCTTCATTGAGCTCACCTACAAATACAAACAACGCCCACTCAGAGTAGATCACGTGAGTAGCCGTGTCGATTGACTCGATTCTGTCGAATGTCCTGAGTGTCCTCCTGGCCGGCAGGCCGAGGCCTGATGGCTTGGCTGTTTGGTTCTAAAAGTAAGTACTATAATGTGTATCATGTACTGTCAATCATTGATATATAATAGATCAACTAAATGGAAGAGCCTTTCACCGCACTGTATCAGTAGATGATTCACTGTATGTGTGGGCTGGTAAACTAGAGGACGGTTTACCCGAAGTACATGATAGTGAAGAGAAGAGAAGGATCACTAGTAATATACAGCACTTTACTCCTTCAACTGGTCAATGGATCACTAGAGCTACTACTGGTACTCCTCCATTAGGAGTGAGAGCATACTCCTGTACTGCAATAAATGATCAATTGTATTATTTTGGGGGATGGTGTGGCCACGACGACTGCTATCGCAACAGTATTACACAACTGGATACTGTTAGTCTTCAATGGAGAGAATTAGAACCAACTGATGCAACTAGACCAGTTATGAGGAGAGCTTATGGTGGAATGATATCATTTGAACATGATGGAGTACACCATTTACTAATGATAGGAGGGTATGGATCCAAACCAGCTGTAAAACTACCTTATTATAAATATAAGTTATCTAATGGAGCATGGCGTACTAATGAGCACTCAATTTATAATCTATCATCAAGTAATATTTTATTTTACTATTTAAAGTTATGTTAATAATAATAATTTAGGAAAATGGAATAATCCTTTAATCGCTGGTCAGTGTATACCACCTGCTTCTTACTTCATCATTGAAAAGATCAACAACACTAGAGCTGTTCTATTTGGTGGACGAGAGACTAATGATGATAAGGAAACTGCTACTAACAACATTTATATATTAGAAATATCAATCAGCACTGTGGTATGTTAAATTATGTGTACTGAATGTATGCACACACACACATACATGTCATAGTTAATAGGTGTGGTTATTTTATTTTTAGCTCTGGCAGTGTATAAAGAAACCCGAAGCAATAGACCAATGGCCTTTTGGTAGATACTTTCATGCAGGTGCTATTATTATAACTGGATCAGACTGTCCTATGCTAGTGATAAGTGGTGGGTTTGATATGAATAAAGATACATTAGATGATTGTTGGATCTTTAACATCACTGAGCATTCCTGGATAAAGGTATGTTAGATATTTTAGTTGTCAATACAATATTTTTATTAATGAAATTATAAAATATTGCTAAGAAACAATTATTGACAATAATATAATATTGAGTATCCAATAAAAATACCGTTTATTTACCATTTACATATATGGTATTCGGCACGTGCCTTGTTGTCACAGATTGTCACTCCATTGAGGGCAACCCTCAAACCGGAACAAGTAAATATGCTTACTTTTCTTTCAAGAAATGTCTGAAAATTTATTGTAAACAATTTATTAGTAATTTAGTTGATTAATTTAATCTTCATTGTTGAGTTAGTACATGTAATTATTGACAATAATTAGTTGTTTGATATTGCCCAACCCTATTAATGATTGATCTGTACAGTGAGATACATGTAAATTATTAATTTATTTCTATTAACAGTTAGATGTACCTCACTCTGTTAGTAAGAGATGGGGTCATTCTCTCTCAGTGTTCATTATGAGTCCTCATTGCATCTGGATAATAACTGCTGGAGGGTATTTGAGATGGACATTAGTCACTAATCCTTACACTGTTATGTTAACTGAACTAGGTTTGTATTAGCCACGCCTACCAATGTATATTATTAATTATAATATAACTAGATGAATGTAAAACATTAAAGGGATGAGCCTAAGCAAGCAAAGCAATGTACATACAATAGATCTTGACAGACTAACATACAATACTAAAGCATGATTATGCAATAGATATTAGAGTGGTGCAACTAAGCAGGCTCAGAGCTCATGGAATTATGGGAGTAGTTCTTGATGATAATCTACCTTTAATTCTCTACAACAATTAAAGCTACCTTGCTTATAGCATTTAGCAAGCATTAAAGTTAGCTATAAGCAGTCATTGCACAAATGATAAAGCTAGATAGGGCAACTGTAGGAATGTAGTTTTTGGCTTCTTGCATGCTCTAAGTTCATGAAGTTAGTTCAACTTCAGGCTCATGCAGGCTGTGACTGACATTCACTTCATCAGAGTTATTTACATCAATGAAGAACATGGCATGTCTGCTTTCTTAACCTTCCTTGCTGCATTTGGATAGCAGTACACTACAGTCGAATTAGTCTTGCAAGCCTGAATTTCCAGTTATGATACTGGGCCGCCATTTTATTTCACTGTGACCACACCCATTTTTAATGAAATATCAAGTTTGTTAAAAAGTAGAAAATTTTTCATACAGATAAATAGGGGTGACGTACGTGTACTAACAAACAAACAAGCACACATACTCGTCTTGTTTATGTGGGGCTCGCTCAGGCTCACCCCAATTATAACTATATCCTTTGACGTACCCTCTAATTAAAATTATTTTTAATATTGTATTTTAGTTACTAACAGTAAAGGAGAATGGACAGTAGGTGATACATTAGATACCAATGGTATGAGTAATGAAGAATACAAGAAGAAGTATCAGCAGCAACTACAGACAGGAAGAAGAATATGGTTGGAGGAGTACCAGAAACCAAGAAAAGGAGATACAGCCGAAATTGAGCAAACCGTACAAGCTCTTATGAAGAGTCTTAAAGAGAAGGAGAAAGAAAAGGAGAGAGAAGCACAAGTTTATCATCAACAATTGGAGCAGAAGGAAAGAGAAGAAGCAAAGAAAGATCAAAAAATAAGAAGATATCGTCATCAGCTATACGAGAAGGATAGGGAGCATCAGGTGGTACTGCAGGAGAAGGATCTATTGATACAACAGAAGGATAGAAAGCTACAGGAGAAGGATCTATTGTTACAACAGAAGGATAGAAAGCTACAGGAGAAGAATAGGGAGCTACTTCAGAAGATTAGAGAGCATCAGGTGGTACTACAGGGTAAGGATAGACAGCTACAGGAGAAAGAGGAGGCACTACAGCAAAAGGATATTGTGATACTTGAAAAGGATAAGGAGGTACAGGAGAAAGATATAGGTCATCAGGCAGTACTTCAGGAGAAGGATCTATTAATACAGCAGAAGGATGGAGAGCATCAGATAGTACTACAGGAGAAAGAGGAGACATTACGACAGAAGGATTCTGTGATACTTGAGAAGGATAGGGAGCTACAGGAGAAGGATAGGGAGCTACGTCAGTCTCAAGAGGTAGTTTGTAGGTACCAGCAACAAGCACTTACTGATGATCACTGGGCTATTAATAAAGATGAGGTGACTTTGACAAAGGAGGAGTTAGGAAGAGGATCTTATGCTGTTGTTACAGTTGGTATCTTTAGAGGTTTAAGAGTAGCTGTCAAGTCACTTCATAACATCATCATCTCAAATTACAATCGAGGTCTCTTCTCCAGGGAAATGAGTATAGCATCACGAGTACGTCATCCTAACCTGGTCCAGTTTATTGGTGCAACTAAAGTGGGTAATCCTCTCATCTTGACTGAGCTGCTGAGCACTAGTCTTAATCAGGAGCTTCGCAGAAACCAATTAACCAATCAACAGATTCTGAGTATTGCTCAAGATGTAGCTTTAGGCCTCAACTACCTTCACCTGTTTAAGCCCCAACCTATTATTCACAGAGATGTGAGCAGTCCTAACGTATTATTAAAGCCTTGCACTGGACCTGCTGGTTATGAAGCTAAAGTAGCTGATTATGGTACAGCTAAATTAGTACAAGTTGACAGTACTGGTACTGTTATGCCAGGCAATGTTGCATATGCTGCACCAGAAGCTCCTATTCCTGATCAACACAGTCCAGCAATGGATGTCTACAGTTACTCTGTTCTCCTTATGGAAATGAATTTGTGTTCTCCCCCAGAAATGACGACAGCAGAGAGAGAAGTACAATCTGGTAGTGTCTCCTGGTCTGATATGAAGTCTCTCATACAAAGAGGACTTAATGCTAATCCTAGAGCTCGTCCTACTATGGCTCAAGTAATAGAGTCATTGAAAAGGATGAAGATTTGATTAATTGTTTGTATTTTTGATATTCTAATTATTACTGCTGCTTTTAGTTAGTTTTCTATTATTTTAGTATAAAGATTTCATTAAATTGTTTGTGTTTTTGATATTTTAATTATTACTGCTACATTTTAGTTGATATTTTAATATATTTTGTGTATCTCTTTATCTAACCAATATTATAATAATAATTCTTTTGTCTTCTCCCATTTTTGTTTGTTAGTGTTCTGATATTCTTGTTCTTTATACTTTTAAATTTAAACACAAAATTGCAGCAGAATGTAAAAACTTCAAATCATAAAAAATTCAATTTTGATTGGAATCACTTTAAAATTTCTACACAAAATAAGTACATGTATATGTATTTACTCGCTCATTAGTGTTGGTATTTCCGCTTGTCCTTATATCCTGTGCTATGCCCATCTTTCAATATACCACTGGTAAAGGAATAGAACTGTCAGTGCTTATGTTGTTAATCCTCTTGTTTGAGACTTCAGTAATTGTACTGCTTGACATTTCAAACTGTACTGGAAAAGATAATATCAAATGTGTTGTTGACATAGTTAATGTCAGCTAGCCTCATGTTAATGCCATAGTAATGTCATTATTCATCAGTAATTGCATTTATTCCATGCATTTATGTATATATTTGCTTTTAGCTAATTTAGGCTATAATTATAGCATTAGCTAATAACAGGTGCTCTGTATGTAAATCGCTATTATATTCAATCACAATGTAAAGTAATTGTTTAAAAAAATTAGCAAAATATTAATGAATGAATATCTAAATAGTAAATGAAGAGGAAGTGTCAACAATGTTTGTGTCTTCATAAATCTCTTGTTTCTTTAGTATTACATGACTTGACATTTCATCTTTATTTCAACTTGAACCTATCAATGATAATAATATTAAGATTCAGTGTGACTAGTTACTGTTAGTACAGTCTTGTTATATTCTTCTTGTGTGTAGTGCTCTTAGCATCACTAGCAGTAGTAGCCACTAGTGATCCCAGGCAGCGCCACGTGGAGGCTGCACTACATTGCTGCCCAACCTGTAATGATAGTTAACAATGTATATTAACACTAACTGAATGGACTTCAACCTTTAACAGGAACTTGATAAACAAAGAGAAAGATTAATACATGACACTATTGATATACTGTAACATGATCTTGAGTCTTTCAAACAGGGACTTGTTGTTCCATTCTTAAAAGTATTTACCTTAACACATCTTTCAAACAAATTAAGGCTTGGTAGTCTTGGCGTTCATTTTAAAAATATATTTATCTTAACAAAGAGAAAGGTTAAATGGCATTATTGATACTATACTGTAAAATCTTGAGTCTTTCAAATAGGAACTTGGTGCTTCATTTAAAAAAATATGTACCTTAACACTATACTTTAAAATCTTTCATCTTTAAACAGGAACTTGATAGTCTTGGTGTCCATTGTTGAAAAACATTTATCTTAACAAAGAAAGGTTAATAATACAAGACATTATTGATACTATATTTACAAATTTGATTGTTAGTCTTTCAAAAAAATGATTCCATTATTTAATAATCTAACAAAGAAAGGTTAATACAAAGAATACATTGACACTATGCCTTATATCTTCTCATTATAGTCTTTCAATCCCTAGTGAGAAATGTAAAGGAGTCACTATGACAATGCTAATGGATACAAAACTTGATATCCTTTATCCTTCATAATGCATGTCACGTGACACAGTATCTAGTAGGAAATATATAGAGCTAAATCATACATTATTGATACGTAACTCTTTTAAATTAGATATCTTCTTTAATAGTCTTTAAAATAGTAGCTGTAAAAAATAGTAAAAAATAATAAAACCTAGATCTATAACCTATACCCTACACTATATAACCTGTATCCTACACAACTACCTGTTTCTTAATTTCTATTATAACTACTTTCTATTTCTACTATACAATACCTATACTATAACCTAATGATAACTATACCTGCTTCCTAATTTCTACTACAATACCTACACTATACCTATAACTACCTTCTAATTTCTACACTATAGCCTATATCCTAGGTATAACTACATGTTATCTATAATTTCTACTACTATACCTACACTATATAACCTGTACCCTTCTAATTTCTCCTACTATACCTATGACCTTTAAATTACACAATGATACCTACATGTACATGTATACCATATTAACCTTGCTATAAAAGTACATTCTTATCTTATAATACCATGCCAATATATTTATACCTACATTAACTTATCAACCTATGAACCTTAATATGACACAATGATACCTATACCATATTAACCTTGCTATATACAAATACATTCCTATCTTAATACCATACCATATTACCTATACCTACAACTTATATTGTATACACAATGTAAGACAAGTTATCTTAATACTGTACCATTATCTAATGACCTATTACTACCTCCTCCTACCATTACTGTCTAATATGGTAACCTCTACAACCTTTAACATAATAAGAATAATATTAATACACAATTTACCACACAATATGTATATTAATCAAGAATAATTATTTAATTAAGAACAAACATTGTCAAGAGACAGTAAGACTGGAGACCAGGAGACGTTACGATCTTACGCTACGTGAGGACACGTGTACCAACACAAACAGAAAAACATTAATATATTATCATGCATATGTGTACATGCAGACACTAACATATTAAAAACAATAATGTGAAACATCAAGGGACTCTGTCCCCTAGTCATGGGCACAAGTACATACATACGGAATCAGTAAGGGACAACCAATTAGTATAATACAAACACACCAATAATAGCTAAACTTAAGAAACAGTTTAGCGTCATGTTTAGGACCCGAAACTTAGAAACAGTTTAACGTCATGTTTAGGACCCTAAACTTAGAAACAGTTTAACGTCATGTTTAGGACCGTTACAAAACCAAACAAAATATGTACAATTAAATAGGAATTCACATACATTTGGCTACACATTAGTTACATTGTTCCTATAACTTCTTTACCATACCATATTATACCATACCATACCATATTATACCATACCATATATTATACCATACCATTCACATATAATCTATGGAGTCCTGCCTCCTACCATATTGATCTTAACAGAATCACTGTAAGGGATTCACCAATAACAATATCATGGACTCATGCAGCTACAGACAATAATATAATTAAGTAGAGGATTAGATATTAGTCACAATTACTAGCTACAGGCAATCCTAACTAGCATTACAATAATCAATGATACAATAACAACTTGCTCTGAAATCTTCTTTATACTCCATGCCCCAAAGATTAATATTAGACTCCAACACACAAGAGGGCCCTCCAGTGACTTGATTTGGACTTTCACAAGGACATCAAAGACTTCAGAAAGACTTGAAACCCACTACCTTTATATAGCTCCTAAAATCAAACAAAGAAAAAAGTCAATATGTGTATCTTCCAAACACACTCCCTCCCTCCCTCCCCTCTCCAATAACCCACTTACATGAATTTTAATTTTATTGCTATTCTTTAGGTCCTCCTAAAAATTGAATGGAGAAAGTAAGTTAACATGTTAATCTCTTGAACACGATTCCCCCCTCCCTCCCTCTCTCAATAACCAACTCACATGAATTAGCAATACTGATTTCCCTCAGCTCCTCCTGCCTGTCTCTCTCACTCTCTCTCTCTCTCTTTGATGCTCTCGTCTTCAGGCTTTGTTCTTCTTTGAAACTCCTATCAAGTAGCTGTCTCTCTCTCTCCCTCTCTCTCTTAAAGGCTAATGTCTTCAATAGGCCCAACCCGCCCCAGGAGCTAGCTAAAGGAAGGAAGCAGCAATATAATTATATTGAAGTACATGTACTATACTATTTAATATGTATTTAAGTGTACATGTACTATTATTAGTTAATTACATGTACTTTAAGTATTTAATTACATGTACTAATATTAATTATGAGTACAAGTACTAACTATTTAAGAGGAAAGGTAGCATTGAAGTATTAGAAATAAGAGGGGAATTAAGAAAAGAGGAATAAAGAAAAGATAGAAAAGGAGGAGAAGAGAGAAGAATAGTTCAGTTCATCATGATTCAGTAGCTCCTTCTCTTGTAAATAACACTAGCAGAAGATAAAGAACTGATTGTTAGAGTAGGTTAACTGGAAACTGAAGAATTGCTTGAGGAAATGATTCAAGAATGTTGTAGTGTAGAGCTGGTGAAGCAGACAGGTTGAGAGCTACCGAATCAGTTATTAGATGAAGAATTGGTTGATTGAAGAGTGCTATAGTGTAGAGCTGTTGATTCCTATAAGTAGACAGGTTGCATAGTTACTGGATGTTACTACAGCTAGTGTTGTTTTTGTAGAAGTAGTCCAAATGTTCTTGACAAGCTCTCATGACAAGGACATGAAGAATTATCCCAAGATGATGAATGATGCCTCCATAAGAAGAGAATTATGAGATTAAAAAGAAGTTGAAGTCTTCTGCCAAGCTTCCCCTTCCTCTCTCTCTCTCTCAAAAATTGATGATGATTGATGATAGTGATCACACAAATCTCTCAGTTAAACTCCCTGTCTCTCCTCCAGTCCTCAAACAGGAACAAAATTATAGTACATTTGATTGACTGGTGATAGTGTCATGCAGATATTGTTAATAGATTTAATCATTGAAAATTTTAAATGGAAAGCTGAGTTTTAGTTACATGCACAATGCATACATAGGCTCACAATACCTCTCTCATTTTCTCTCTAAAAAAGCACCTCTTTCTCTCAAATGTGACTTCTAGATTCTACACTTAAAAGTGTTGTTTTAGCTATAATACCGTATGGAAGGAAATTTTGGAGGTAGTTAAATTTGGCGAATTTGGCGTTTTGATAGCCATTCGCCAAAATAAACATTCGCCATTTTGAGCCATTATACGCATGCTCAATGGCACGTGGCCACAAATTCGCCAAATTAAAATTCGCCAATCACCAAAATTTAGCAATTCGCCAAAATTTAGTCCCTCCAAAATTTCCTTCTGTACGGTAGTTATTTTAGGCATTTTTATAGCTTGCTATAATACGTTATGTACCTCACTCTCTTTCACTCAAAAAATAATCTCTTTCTCTCTACAAATAATCTCTTTCTCTTGAAAAGAGTTTACAAGTAGTTTTTTGTCTTGAAGTTTTAAGTTTTAGTAAAAGCTGAGTTTTAGTTACATGTACAATGCATATACAGGCTCATTACAAGTACTTCAAATTAATACATTTTATGTCTATAAAAATTAAAATACCCTCTCTCTTTCTCTCTAAAAATCTCTTTCCCTCTAAAAAACTTCTCTTTCTCTCAAATGAAGGTGTAGATTATATATGATGATGTTCAATTTCAAGCACGCTCCTTCATTCATACTGGAACCAGCTTCAGTATCAAGTACACTCCTTCATTCATACTGGAACCAGCTTCAGTATCAAGTACACTCCTTCATTCATTCTGGAACCAGCTTTAGTATCAAGTACACTCCTTCATTCATACTGGAACCAGCTTCAGTATCAAGCACGCTCCTTCATTCATACTGGAACCAGCTTTAGTATCAAGTACACTCCTTCATTCATACTGGAACCAGCTTTAGTATCAAGCACGCTCCTTCATTCATACTGGAACCAGCTTTAGTATCAAGTACACTCCTTCATTCATTCTGGAACCAGCTTCAGTATCAAGTACACTCCTTCATTCATTCTGGAACCAGCTTTAGTATCAAGTACACTCCTTCATTCATTCTGGAACCAGCTTTAGTATCAAGTACGCTCCTTCATTCATACTGGAACCAGCTTCAGTATCAAGTACACTCCTTCATTCATTCTGGAACCAGCTTTAGTATCAAGTACGCTCCCTCATTCATACTGGAACCAGCTTCAGTATCAAGTACACTCCTTCATTCATACTGGAACCAGCTTCAGTATCAAGTACACTCCTTCATTCATACTGGAACCAGCTTTAGTATCAAGTACACTCCTTCATTCATTCTGGAACCAGCTTCAGTATCAAGTACACTCCTTCATTCATTCTGGAACCAGCTTTAGTATCAAGTACGCTCCTTCATTCATACTGGAACCAGCTTCAGTATCAAGTACACTCCTTCATTCATACTGGAACCAGCTTCAGTATCAAGTACACTCCTTCATTCATACTGGAACCAGCTTCAGTATCAAGTACACTCCTTCATTCATTCTGGAACCAGCTTTAGTATCAAGTACACTCCTTCATTCATACTGGAACCAGCTTCAGTATCAAGCACGCTCCTTCATTCATACTGGAACCAGCTTTAGTATCAAGTACACTCCTTCATTCATACTGGAACCAGCTTTAGTATCAAGCACACTTCAATTATTCTGGAACCAGCTTCAGTATGCAATCACGCTCCACAATACCGGAACAATCCACGATACCGGAACAATCTTGTACATGTAGGTTTTTGAATTTTAATTTTCAGTTTAAAATTCAAATATTATTGTTTTATTATTATGCTCTGTTCTAGAGTGACAAGTGGATACTAGCAAATACAGCTAACACTGGCAACACATAGCAAACACCAATAACACAAGAAACTGATGAGCACTTGTAGATTAACACAGGGAAAAGCTTGGAGATCTAACCTTATGAACGTCATGCTATCATATGCAATTTGTTCAGTTGTGATATGCCGTGGCTTAAATCCCAGGTAGACACTACAGCACTCACCAGCCCTCATGCCACCAGTGCCCACCAGTCCACCAGTATCAACCATACCAACTAGCATTAACTCATCACTAGGTAAACAAGGCACACACTAGCCACAGAAACAAGTGAACCAGCAATCACTGGTGTGAGGAAACGGTTGTCGAGTGACGCTTGATAATACATGTTAAATGCCCCACATGCCCGCAAACAGCTTCGTTAAACCTCGCTTAGCTCTCACTAATCCACTTGTACCATAACCAGTGTGCACCATGCTACCTCTCTAATATTTTAAAGGCTGATGATTTGAAACTAAAAATGGGGGATGCTTATTTTAATGCTCAGAAGTTAGTGTTATAGTTGTATAATTTTTTAAACATACATTTTATTTCTAGTTTGTTACAATACTTCCCTTTCTCTCTAAAAAATAACCTCTTTCACTCTAAAAAAGAACCTCTCTTTCTCTCAAAAAATTGATCAGGATCATTTCAAGTTAATTTTCTGTATTCTATAAAAACATAGTTTAAATTCAAGTATAAGCTGAGTTTTAGTTACATCATTTACATGTATATATAGGCTGATTACAAGTACTTTCTAGTCAGTTAAATCACCTCTCTCTCTCTCCCTCTCTCTTTCTCTCTAAAAAGAACCTCTATCTCTCAAAAAAGTAGATCAGAATCATTACAAATTATTTGTTTGTCTCGTAGTTTTACTTTTAAGTAGAAGCTGAATTGACTTTTTAGTTACATGTATATATAGGCTAATTAAGTACATTTTATTTCTAGTTTGTTAAAATACCTCCCTCTCTTTCTCTCTAAAAAAGAATCTCTTTCTCTTTAAAAAAGAATCTCTTTCCCTCTAAAAAAAGAATCTCTTTCCCTCTAAAAAAGAATCTCTTTCCCTCTAAAAACTTCTCTTTCTCTCAAAATAAGTCGATTTGAAGTAGATTTCCATATCAGCCGTTCTTCTCCAATAGTTTTATAGCGACTCCTGGAGTAGCTGGTATTAGCTCCAGA
>NW_003546671.1:23651-31009 GCF_000090795.2 Amphimedon queenslandica | reverse complement strand
TGAAAAGCTGGACACACTAATGAGGGTGTGTATGTGGGTTGGGTACAAACCCACACACACACACCCACTAACGTGTTACTGCAATCAATGCACCAGCTTTCCATTCTTGACAGGATCTCCCTCACAAATATTACCAGAAACATACTGCCTAGTGTATGATGGGACAACTATAACAAGCATATCAGGCATGGTGGTAGGAACGGGGAGTGTCCTTACACTACAGGGTTCTTTACATTAGAACATTCGTGCGATGTTTCGTGTATCCAGCCCCTCCCTAATGGTATTATACGCATGCAAATGGGGACATACATATAAGGACATGTATGAGTGCGTTACTAGCCAGGTCTGGTCGGCCAGCCCAGCTAGCATTACAGCTATTGACTTGCTGATTGATCCATGAGAATCCATCCTGCAATATATCCTTGAGTGAACTCCTCCATAAATCTTCTAAACTTTCATGAAATTTCGACTGTTCTAGACTTGAATAGTTTGACGGGAACATACGAGTCTTTCCGACAACTTGAAGCATGTCCTTGTGCAGCTCCTAAAATTAAATAAAAAGAAAACAAGTTAACATGAGCAGTATACACTATCACAACAAATAACAATAGGGAGTAGTCCTATAGCAACTACATGTACAACAAACAACAATTATAATAGAAAAAAGGCAAACAAGAGGCTAAACAATAACAACAGCTACAAGAGACTATAATAACAACTAATGGTAAACAACAACAACTAGTGAGAAACAAGAGTCTATAATAACTAATGGCTGCTATAATAACTACATGTACACAGCATCATGTTAAGATACATGGCTCACAGGCTCAGTCTTAAATGAAGCAAAATCCTCACTTGCTATCATAGCCATTGTTCCCAATTAATTAGACCAGTCATTGGGTGGGCGTGGCCTCAGAAAAAATGGCGGGAACTTTAAAAAGCACGTGGTAGCTTTAGAGCACAGGATCCTGTAAAAAGAAGAAAAATAAGTGATAAAAATGAAAAAATAATAAAGAAAATGGTAAAGAAAAAGAAATGAGAGAGAAAGGGAGACGGTAACATGGCTAACCATAGAAGGTGTAGCAGCCATTAAAGAAAGAGGTCACAATCCTTCATGACCTTTTGGAAAAGAGAAAAACTGCCTGGAAAAGTGAATAAGCCTCAGGATTGCTGTTGGGTATAAAAAAGAAGGACCAACTGCTAGTAACCTGTAAAGAAATGAAAAATATAAATAAAGAAGTGTTTACAAGAGAGTGGCCATGACTAACCATAGCAGCCATTGAAGGAAAGGGTCACAACCCACCATGAGCTTTACAAGAAAACTGAACCAACTGCTGGTAACCTGTAAAGAAAAGAGAAAATATAAATGGAGGAGTGATTGAAAGAGAGTGAGAGAGAGAAGGAGACTGTGGCCATGACTAACAGCAGCAGTATCTCTTGACTAAGGAGAGAGAGCTCTTGAAGACTCATTCTTTGGAGCCAAAAAAAGGCAGAAATGACCAGAAGAGGAAGAGCAGCTCTTTTTATAGCCGATGGAGCTTTCCCGGGAAAGGACCTTACCGCGCGAATCTGATTGGTCAGATCTATACTCCACCTACGGATAGTCAGCAGTTTTTAGTTTGACCAAATTTGGTCAAAACTTCCTCCAATTCACGTGAGCTCAACTCGAAGGCGTGGCTAGTTATTAGATTTACGCGGCGCGGACAATGTATTGGTATGGTAGTTTTAAACATAGATTATCTATGTTTAAAAACTCACAAAAAATCCAATTGTGATTAGAATCTACTCAAACTTTCTACACAATATGAAAACAAGTATATGTATTGGTCAAATAAGAATGCATTAATAATTACCCTCAACTAAATTACTTATGAACAAGGAGTACAAGAATATCCACCTTAGAATTACTCACCTTACTGTAGTAGCTTAGTATCTATGAATTAACATTGCAAAATGTAGATAAACAAAAATTTATAATAAAAATTAATAAAATTGTGTAAAATTACAAAGATGGTTGACATCCTCTTTAAAATGAAACATTAAAGAGAAGCAGAAGGTTAGTATATGGGCCAAGAGGAATAACATCTTCTGGTTCAAACACAGGTCCCATCATAGTTTTAATTCTCCTAGATCTAATAATGATAGAGACTAAAGAAAGAGAGAATAATGCTGTGTCTTTATAAAGCAAGCATTAGTAAAAGTCTATTGTGAGTTGTACTTCAGTAATCATATTCATTGCATGTATTACAAGTACAAGTAGACACATGTATACTGGTATACTATATGGACTTATGGTAATATTAAGCTTTGGGATCATTATGGGTCATTATGAAAATGTCCTCATTCTTTTTAAGGTGGCTATAGTGGTACATGTACATGTAGGTTTCTTTGTACAACTTACAGTGAAGGTCAAACCTGATTTATCCTATTGTGCAGTGCTCTGTCATTAAATTGAAAACTGAGATTTCAACAATACACTATAAAAGAGAGAGGAATAAATGAGAGAGAGGTCACGTGATCGAGTATACAAAATACTCTCACAAGCCAATCGATTGCAGTAGCTTGAACTGACCATTACTACATATAAATCTACCTATGAAACTATTAACAATCAATTGAGGGTCATAAACTTCTTTCTCTCTCTCTCTCACTGCAATTGAAATATAAATATATACATAGCCTAATTATAGGATCAAGAGATAGGATTTATAGGATTTTTAAATTATAGGATTTGTCCACAGTACATTACCTGTGCAGCATATGTACTTCTTCAATAATTCTATTCTTTAAATTATTATATAAATGTATAACTGAATCTTGCTAGACAGACCATTCCCTAGCATACAAAGCAATGAGGAATGGTTTCACCATAGATATTATTTATAGACTACGTAACCTATGACTATGCTACATATTATTATTACCTAAGAAGCCACCATGCAGTCAATAAATGAGTCTTAACCATAATACTGGCCCTTCCTTCAGTTCAACTCCAGCCTCCAGGCAGAACATTCACAACCTCTTCAGCTTTGAAGCACACAATCTCCTCCACCATACTCAATAGCGTGGGCGGCTGGTTGTGGGCTAGGTCAAGTCTAATTTGTATGGTTTGCATGGTTGATTGCTCATGAATGCGGAAGACAAAACTTTCAACAAGTGTAGATACTAGATCTGCTCTTGTTGCTGCTCTTTGAGTCTGAAGAGATTCTTAAATATACAAGACATGTGAGGGATCATTATTATCATTGTTGTTGTGAATAGTTCTGTTGTATCAGGTCTTACGGAGCGGCGACTGGTGACGAGGGACAGTTGAGCCAATTAAAGGGACAAGTAGATCAGGTCAGTATCTTCTCGTATCAAGCCTTATGTTAGGTTCTTGTTAGGTTAAAAATGTAATGAGACACAATATTCAAAAGGTGAACGAGAGAGAACAAAAACTAGATGACTTGGATGCCACAGCAGGTCAGTTTGGCCATTGATAAGTGGTTTTGCTATACCTAAGTCTCTGTCAGAATAAGTAGCCTCCTGCTTAGCTTATTCATAGCCTGGTAGCACTGTTGTTTTCATGTGTACCTACCAGAAAGTGGTACCTACCAGAAAGTGAGGTAATCAGTATGAGGTAGTACATGACAGTACTAGGCTGTGCTTCACCATCAATATTTATGATAGTGCTTCACAAGGGAATCACACAGTTGATGCATTTTAATAAAAGCAGCTATACCCATTACCGTATGCTTGTACTTCTTGGCCTATAGAATTGTTAGTAGAGTAGCCATAGTACTAATTTATTTTGACACTTAAAAGTTTAAACTTCCTGGATTGTGACTTGCTGTGATGGTTAAAATTAATAATTATATTGTAGTCTGTATTGCTATACAGTGCAAGTACGTTTACCATGATGTGCATTAATTGAAATTTGCCATAAAAGATAAACACTAATCTAATTCCCATCTCTGTAAAAATAACAATGCAAAATAAATAAAACACATTATGCTATTGTCCCATTCTTATACTAAAATCACTATATACACTAAGTAAAATGGCCCTTCTAGCATTAGTGGGTAGGTAGGGCCTACTTTCCATTGATTGTCATTTGTCATTCTTTGTCTCATAATAATAATGTCACTCCTACTTATTGATTAAAAAAGCCTATGAGCTGAGATATGTAACTAATGCTACAGTTACTAATGGTAAATGAAGCACGCAACTTTTGATGCATGTACATGTACTTGTAAAAACATTGAGTAGCTCAGCTCACTCAGTAGACAGATGGACAGTTACACGTACATCATGTATAACTCTCCATATCCTGAGTACTAAGGTGAGCTGAGCTACTCAATGTTTTACATTCTTTCATTAATTATGTTCTTGATGCTTTCCCATTAGGGGGAGTCTACGTGAATGATAATTATAGAACACACATACATTATTAAGTACACAACCATAATTACTATTTAAAACAAATAATGTACATATCATAACACATAACATTATGCTTTGAACAGGCTTAGCTTGATGTGTTTTGGTTTGTGTAGTTACTTCTGGATCAAATTCCTGTCACAATACAATACATTGTGTATTAATCTAGCTTCCTCTACTGTACAGAGACATCACTCATTGCTTTATTATTGTCATTATTACACATTATATGTATTTATTGTTATTATTTTATTGTAGCGCATTTGAGTGAGGATGCTGACCTGTTTCAGAAACGAGCTACTCAAATGAGAAGGAAGTTTTGGTGGCAGAATTTTAAGGTGATTTTTTACCACATACATTTTCTGACTATCAAAGACTAATATGCATGAACCTTAAATGAGTATTATTTACATTGAGACAATAGATAGCATGATTATTCCTATTTGTTTACTATGAATTTAATATAATTATTTTTTGAGCATAACCCATTGTTTAAGTTTTGCCAATAGCAATTATCCTCAATCATTTTTAATAACTATAATATGATTAATAGATACACCAAAGGAAAAATAAGCAAATCTAATCACATTTTCCTCTTATTTTATCTTATTATAGTTGTGGATGATTCTAATATGTATACTGGTCGTCATTATTCTAGTCATTGCTGGTGAGTATATTATAATAGTTTATATGAAAATGTTCATAATATTTTGCTTACCATAATATAGGGATAGTTGGTGGAGTGGCTTATTATTTCATTCAAAAGAAGTGAAACATGTTCGTCATGATTATACTTAAACTCTTTATTTTTTTTAACCTTCTCTGTCACAATCATTATTACAATTTTTACTGTCATTATTATTATTATCATTCATTATTATTATTACATGAAATTATAGTCTTACCAAGTAGATCTAAAAGTACTGGCTACTAGCATAAGACATAAGAGGCATAGTTCTGCCCATAGTGGTCGGGACAACCACCTCAACAAATGAACCAACCAGTTCATCACTTAGACCAACCATCCAATTAATACTAATAACCATACATAAAGCATGATATTGTAGTCTACTAGTATGGTGTACATAAATTTAAAAGGAACAATAATTAGTCTCCAACCATCTCTTGAAGAGGGTACACATAATAATGTATTAGTAGCATGGTAACATTACTATAATAAGTAGGATTCACTTTGGGGAGATTCACTGGTCCATCAGTATAATATACTGGTACGTGCTTTTACAATAATTATTTTTAACATAATAAAACCACAAAAATAACTATTATTTAAATTCTCCAGTTAAAATGAATACACAATATTGAATCATTCTTGTTATGTATAAAAATAATAAGACCACGACTTTATTCTAGTTTCATTTATTCATTAACTACCAAAAGGGACACCACCCAATGTAACACTGGCACAGGTTCTCGTGACTCGTCGCCTGCTCTATTAATAGCTGAACCTGTCGATCAACATTTATCATCTTCTCATGACGGAAATCATTTCCTATAAAAAGAAAATAAATGACTCTTAATCTTAATATGCACTTTGTATGTATTTGCATTAGATACATGTATTGTATTGCTCTAAATTTATTCCTCAAAAAGCCCATTTTTATTAAAATTAAATTTCCATTATACTATAGCAGGCAGAGCTGCACGTGAAGTAAAATTTTTCTTAAACGTTTGCCCATGCTTTAGACACATTTTAAAATAAAAATTTGGAGCTATAAAGCATTCACATTAATTATTAATATATACAATGATTACGATCATTATTTACCTGTTAATTTTTGTCGGACTCTTTCAATGATGGCTAGTGCTTTACGGTTAAGCTCCTCAGGATGATACTGCTGGGACTCAGGGACATCCACACCAGGTGTAGGGAACAATCCTTAAAATGAAATTAGTAAACTAGTGATATATCGACTCATAATTAGTATACTAACTAGTATATTAGTGAATTGGTATAATAAATAAACTAGTGAACTAGTAATATACTAATTCATTTTTAGTAAACTATCTAGTATATTGGCATATTAAAATGAATTAGTGAACTATGTGCATAAGCTTTGAACACTGGGTAGCATTCATTACAGCAATTTGTACTGTATCAGTATCAGTCTACACTCAATCATAACATCATGTCAGGCAGGCCATACATGTACACACACAGTATGACCAGCTTACAATAACAGAATCACTATCAGTATAAACAAAAAATATCTAAAATAACTTCAAGCATTAGGATAAATTAGAAGCATGTAATTAAAGCCTTAACATGTGAAAATATCTAATAAACATGCTATGATATGAACCAAATTTATGCATGTTGTGCACATGTATACTGTATAGACACAAATTTAAGTTTCAAGGCAATGAACTTTCGCAAATCAGGCCAAAAGTCTTTTTTTACAAATTGACTCTCGTGGTTCACGTTCCATGAAGCCACACCCAAGAGAGCCATTTCATGTAAAGTACATGTGATTATACACATGTAGGTTGAGACAGATAATTTTACGGAATTAACTTTTGCTGATATGGAAAATCCGCAAAAACAACAAAATTGTACCCTCAAAATTAAGCAGCTACATGATATGTACATGTACATGTGCATGTATTGAATACATGTATGTATAAATACAAACTTACTTCCAGTGCTGTTGTTAGTGGTGGCGTTGCTGGTAGTGATGGTTGTGGTGTCAGATTGCTGAGGTATGGGCTTGCTCTTAGCCTTTCCATTATCTACAAATATACAAATACACACGTCATAATGTATGCAGCTGCCAAGAAAAGTGTCGAAACAAGAAGAATGACAATTTGGCATGTAGTCAATAATTTTACAATTCTCACTATAGTCTAACGTACTAACGAGTTATGTAAAAAAGCATCAGCTAATAGTAGTAATAAAATGTACATGTAAAGCATAAAGGAAG
>NW_003546671.1:13477-23315 GCF_000090795.2 Amphimedon queenslandica | reverse complement strand
TACATGTACAGTACATAAATCATACCATCCATGAGTCTCCAGTTAAGCAGAGGATCGTAGACAAAAGCTTCCAGGACGGCCATGACACTGTCCTTGTTATCCCTAAGGACCCTCATCACTGAGCAACAGGTCCGCCTGAAGTTACCCTCTATTCCAGTCACCTACATGTACACATGTACACATAACGTAATTGTACATGCACACAATGTATACACATAATGTACATGTTTTAAGATCTAAAAATAACTTTTGAGAGATCAATCTAACTAAAAATGGGAAACTTAAGGACACCTAGGGCTAAATATGAAAGACATAAAGGCTAAAAGAATGGGAGATTTCAGGGGCTTAGACCAATTATGGGAGACCAAAAGCCTCCTAAACTCCCTCTAGATCTAACAGACAGTGAATATAAATTACTGACCTCCATTGCATTGGTAAGCATTCTGGTTAATCTAAAAGGTATCTTCTCTGGGAATTTCTCTCTCGTCATAGCCACCTCAAAGCAGTCACCAAAATCAATGTGTAATATCCGACCAGTCAATCTGTCCAGCATAAGATTACTGGGATGCCTATAGTAATGACACAAAGAATATTACAACCATAAATTATACTTAAATTAATAACAACTGATGAATGACACACATGTACACAGCCTACACAAGTACATCTACAAGTACACATAGAGCAAGTAAAATTAACACAAACATTAGATCAGAGATTACTTAAACATATATGTGTAATGCTAAAATCTTTGTGATGATACCACAAATGTACATGTATATTCATTAATACACAAGCACATGAATACAAGTAGATTGTATGTGTGTACATGATAGACTGACCTGTCACCCAGTCCCAGTACATAGCCAACCATTGACATTACAGCCAGTGAGCGTGTGTAATTGGTACGTCTATCAAACCAAACCTACAAGTGTACATTAGCAAAGAAGAATAATAAAATTTATAATTTTTAGTCTTAGGCTAAGAATTTGAATCTCTATAGTTTAGTTAGTTTTTTTGTAATGGATCTTCCGTTTAGTTTAGTTTAGTTTAGTTTTGCTTAAAACCTTAATGGTAAATGTAATATACATGTACATGTACATGTACATGCATACATGTACATGTAATATTATTCGTATTATACTGATTGAGGTAAAGTGACATACTTCAGAGCTGGGGCTCTTGAGCCACAATACTTTAGCCAAATCGTCACCAGTAGTACTGTTAATGGCTTGTTCAAAGACTTCAACTTTCTGCATTAACATGAGATGATCATAATCAGATGATGTCTATAGAAAAAGAACCCAATAAATTAATAATATAAACACCATACAATAACCACATGAAAGTATACCAACACAGCTAACTTTCAGAGTACACAGAAGACCAGCAAAATGCATTAATAGTTTGGATACTGCACATGTAGGATAAGGATAGCTTGTTTAATTTTCAATAATTTGGAAAGCATTGTAACAAAGCATTGTTTAAACTTGCCATAAAACGCAACATTATAATTTGGCCAATCTTGCCATCAACTTCAAAGCATTTTTTGCACCATGCACTTTTCGACTGTTTCATCTAATTTAAACTTAGCCTTAGTGTGGTAGTTGACACTAACTTGTAGCATTAGGCGATGCTCAATGTTGAGCATAATCTTCTTCTTGTCTCTATAGTCTCTTATCAGAGCATGGATAGTGTCACAGTGAGGAACCCAACCAATCAGACCAGAATTAGGAGAGAGAGGGATTACTGAATATCTCTGAATCCTAAAATAATACACATAGTCATTAAATATCAGAATAAATATAAGGGCCAGGAATTATTCTAAGAAAGAACATGCTAATCAAGTAAAAGACGATTAAATTGGTGCACTTGATAAAATTAAATTTAACAATGAATTAGGGACTTAATGTGTACTGAAGTTAACTACATTTGTGTAAATTCCAGTAAATATACACTTAGCCTTTTTATTAAATTTGTCCAGACTACATGTACATGTATTTCAGGGAGGGGGAATCTTAAAGGTACATGTACATGTACATGCATGTGGGATTTCTCTTGATATCTATGATAGAGATACAGATACAGTACATGTACATCCAATCACAGTGTGTAAGAGACATAATATATGCCTTATTTATGAAGCATACATTATTTATTTTATCATTTATTTATATCATATACCGTATAGCAGGAAATTTTGGAGGTAGTTAAATTTGGTGAATTGCTAAAGTTTGGTGATTGGCGAATTTTAATTTGGCAAATTTGTGGCCACATGCCATTGAGCATGCATATAATGTCTCAAAATGGTGGATTTTTATTTTGGCGAATGGCTATCAAAATGCCGAATTCGCCACATTTAGCTACCCCCCCTGAAATTTCCTTCTATATAGTATATGATAGTTCTTACCTCAAGTGTCTTTTAAAAGTCTCTGGGTCATTGTCCAGTAGTGTGTTGACCAGACCAAAGAGCTGCATTACCCTCTCATCCTGACGGAGATCCTCATGACCTTTCAATAAGAACATGTAACTCCGACCATCACTCCCTACACAAAATAAATCACAAATACATGAAACATTGTAAATATAGTGCTGTGTTATTATTATAAATAATAAAAGAAACATTGCAAATATACTGCCGTGTTTATTATCATTGTTTATTATTAATATTGTTTTGTTTATTATTATGCTGTTGATGTTATTAATAAACTGTTTGTCATTGACTGTTACATTCTTGAGGAACCTTCACTCATAGTAAATGGTATACATTTCTTAAGTAGATCAAGTTATGTGTACAATTTACCAAAACCACAAATTACATACTTATACATGTACATGTACCTACATGTACATGCACTGGCTGTTGGATCTAGAGGAGTTTAGGAGACTTTTGGTCTTCCCATATTTGGTCTAGGCCTCCTGAAATATCACATGTTTTAGCTTTTAGTCTGTCATATTTACTTAGATTGGTCTCACAAAATTTGGTTCTAGATCTAGCAATGCCTATACATGTACATGTACATGTATAGCACATATGTTCTTTTAATTATTAAGACTTAATATAGATGTACGTGTACATGTACAGCACATATGTTCTTTCCATTATTAAAACTTAATATAGATGTATGTGTACATGTACATGTACATGCACGTGTACATGTACATGTTTTTTTCATAAGAGTTATACAATGTACATGTATATGTACATTACCTTCCATTACAAGTTTCCTTGGTCTCTGCTTAGAAGTGATGACATTGAGAGATGAGGAGACACTCTTGATGTGAATGATGGGACAGTGTGGCTCATAGCTTCCAGGAATGGCTAATTCCAAGTCTTTACATGCCAACAGTTTAGGAGACACATACTGTAACTCCAACGTGGTAAGCTAAGAAATAAGAAAATTTATGTATAAAAATAATTATTATCTTCACATTATGCTTACATGCATGTACATGTACATATTAGTATGATATAACTGTAAGCCTGTAACATGTACATTTACGTTTCACAATACACTTATTGAATAATTTACAGTTTCAAGTTTTATTTTTATTACCAACTGTTACCTTACAAGCAAACAAAAGTACATTCTACATCCGTCATTATGTATAACATTAACTTTTTTGTGGCGTAGATCTACATGTACATGTACATGTACTGTACACGTAGTTCTCCATTTGCTATTAAAGTTTTTGTGGTAGAGAAATATCAAGTCACGAATCTTTTCATTAGCAGTTGTAATTACTTGGCTGAGGTAAGAGTGGATAATTTCTTCAGTATTATAATACTAAGACACACTATTGAGTAAACAGTAGTGGCTTACCTGTGGCAGTTGCTTAGAGATTCGTCTAAAGACATGATAATAGAGCTCCCAGGCCTGAGTGAGGTCTTTCACATTGCTACTGGTCTGGAACTTCTTGCACCACTCTGAGGCCTCTGCCAAATCCCGACCATAAGCCTAAACAAATACACCAATTATATAACAGTGATATACACTTTACAAGTATGTACACATGTACATACAGTACATGTACATGTAGGACATAAAATGCACATGCATACACTGTATTTTTACAAGTAATAAATTTTAATACATACATGTACATGTATATACAGTATACATGTACATGTACAGTATGTGTGCCTGATTTAAAATAATTGACAAGTATATTAATACATGTATATTATATAGTATACAGTATTTAGCATACACTGTACACATAATACATGCCTACAATTCTTTTTCTGCTTTAAAACAACTTAAATTACATGTACACTGTATATTACCATACATACATGTACATGCACAGAGAAGCAACTTTATAAAAACTTGTATCATTCCATTACAATGTATGTGTTTATTATTATTATAGTTCAAGTACTACTGCCCCCAGTTTATTGTTCAGTAAAGACACAATAAAAACAGACTCACGTGATTAAAGGAGATTTCTTTAAGTGTCTCTGGGCCTTTGTCCAACTTCTGATGAAGTGGGTCTAGGACCTTGAACATTCCTTGAACATTGTGCTCACCAAAGTACATCCTACAAGTGATACAAATGTCATCCACTTTCAACAATCATGTTATGATAAAATGAAGAGTTTCCACAGTATTTGAGATGATAGGCTTCTAGCAAGCAAGTACATGTACTTGTAGTGGCTGCTGTTTATTTGCTAAATTTCGTCAAAATTGAAAAGTAGAGAATTTTCTATTTTTATAATTTTATAAGATACATATACACGTTCGTATGTAGTATAGAAAGTTTGAAATGATTCCGATCAAAATTAAGTTTTTTTACAAATTTTTGAAGTTGCTCCAAAATCGGGTAAAAGTCCCTGTACTATAGTACAGTGATTTTGGCAAAATTTTGTCAAAAATGAAAAGGAGAGAATTTTCCATTTTTATAATTCTTTCTGATACATATACATGTTCTTATGTTGTGTAGAGAGTTTGAACTGATTTTGATCAAAATTAGATTTTTTACAAATTTTTGAAGTTGCTCCAAAATTAGGTAAAAGTCCCTGTACTATAGTACAGTGATTTTGGCCAAATTTCGTCAAAAATGCAATGTAAGGAATTCTCCATTTTTATAATTTTTCCTGATACATATACATGTTTTTATGCTGTCTAGAAAGTTGGAGCTGATTCCGATAAAATTTGTACAAATTTTGAAGTTGCTAAAAAATTGGACCAAATTCCCTACACTAATTGATTATTCCACATACATGTATGTACATGTACATGTACATACATTATTATTTCAATACCTTGAGGCATCCTCTAATGTCTCGTGCCACTGCTCATGCCAGAGTATAGCCACTCTTATCAGCTCCTCTGATACCATCACTGCTTGCTGAACCAGATCAGAACTGTGCTCACGCATGTTACTCAGAATCATATCAGCTGCATCACGTCTAACAGTGCTCTGGCTCTTAGCAGCTACTGTCAATGGGTAGATTAAAGCCTACAAAATAAAAAGAAAATACAATACATTCAAAACACCTTTTGATAATAATTAATTTATATTAGCTTTTATTTAACTTTTATAATTACATGTACATTACTGTCAGAAAAGTTAAGTCTTACAAATTTACTAAAAAATTACTTTTAAAAAATACTAAACAACAGCACATGTACATGTACATATACATGTAGTGTACATGTACATGTACATGTACATGTACGCTACATGTACACTACATGTATATGTACATGTACATGTACATTTACATGTACATGTACATGTAAATGTACACTGACCTGAGGATGGTGTCGTCCTACGTCAGTGAGTAGCTCATGAATAAGTTTGGAGACCAGTCTACGAGGTGAGTCTATACGAGCTATCAACTGGGGAATGACCTACAGGAATTAGTACATTAATTCATGTACATACACTACATGTGTATACCAATAGAATTACATGTACATGTGCGTAAACATGTGTAACACACTACCTAGTGCTGACCAAAATGGGTAAAGTAAAATATAAAAAGATGTAGCACTTAATTTTAGCATTTTTGACACATTAGAGACTAGGCTCTACTTTTATATAGTATTTTCCCTTAATGTAGCAATTATTAGTAATTTGTGAACTACATTAGCTAATTTAGCATTAAATAAGGTCCCTAGCTTAAATTAGTGTAACTAGAAACAAATACAGCTACACAGTTTGTTCTTGCATAATTGCAAACATGACCATGTTTATACAAATACATGTGTACATGTACATAACGAAGAGACAACAAACCTGGAGCCAGTTTTCAATATCCACTGTTTTGATTCCTTCCTCAAGAGCTTCATGAACCTCAGAGATGTGACCATAGTCAAACCACAAAGTCAGTAGCCTGTTGGTGTCAAAAAATAATAATTAAAAAAATAATAATATAATATTAAAAGTATTTTTTCAGCCTAAACAGAGAGCAATTTTTGCTATTTTTTGCCACAAGAAATTGGCAGAAAATAACTCAAAAAATGACAATATAGTTTAATTAATGAATATTTTATTTTCTAGCTTAAAAATAATGTATTTTCTAGCCTAAACAAAGAGCTATTTTGGCACAAAAAATTGGCAGAAAATAAGTCAAGGAAAATGTTACATATTGAGTGTATAGTCTTGCACGTGTAACCATTGTTCAGTTTCATATTAAATGAGGTGTAACGTACACAAACATGGAATGGACGAGTAGTTGTTATTCAAATTCTATTTCTTTCAAGTTCATTAAGAGGTGATAGAATGCCAGCAAATTGTCACTGTAATAAGTTTGTCCTAGAGCTTAGTACGTGTAAGTAACTTATTAACCACCTAACAATTGGTTATCGATTTCCTTAGCAAGTATATGTACAGCATGTAAGTTACATGTACATGTATTTATGAATCATCAAGCAGTCTGAATGGTGTAATAAGTTAATTGTCTAGGAGGTTAATAAGTAACTTATTAACCTTCTGGTAATTGACTTATCAATTTCCTTAGTAAGTACATGTACAGCATGTGAGTTAATTACTGTATAGCCACAACAAAGTTTTGAAGCAAAAAACATAAGCAAATCAGGCCATAAATCTTTTTTGCAAATTTATTTCCGTGCTTCACACATTCTATGAAGCAACACTAAAGAGAGCCATTTTATTAAAGTACATGTGCACTTGTGAAGATACTGAAATTTCCATGAAAACAGTGAAAATTATGCCCTCAAAATTAAGCAGTCAAACGGTAGGAAGCAATTTGACTGATACATTACATGTATAATAGTAGGCATAATGGTAGAACATACTGTACATGTACAATAGAATAGAACTACAATACAATACAATAAAACATAGTGGAACATACCTTAGAGTGTCCTGGAGTGAGTTACCAGAAGAAAGAGATATAGACCTAAAGAAGCCATGAACTGCACTACTGGAATACTGTATGGAGGCCGTCATATCTACTGGTCCAATCTTATTAGTGGATTCACTGGAGGTAGAGTCTTCGCTTAAGATAACGTTAGTCTTTTGAAGCTTTTGCTGCTCTTGTCTTTGATGGAGTAAAGCTTGGAAGTTCATGAATGCCCAGGCATGCCAGGCCTTGTACCACTGGCGATCAAACTTTGTTGCTAGTTCATAATAATGGAGTATGGAACTGAAGGAAGTGGTGAGAGAGGATGAGTCTGGGTTTAGTTCAGCTTTCCAGTCACCTAGCTTTAAATAACACCTGACAAGAGAGAGGGAGAGAGAGGGGGAAGAGAGAGAAGGAGGGAGAGAGAGAGAGAGAGAGAGAGAGGGAGGGAGAGAGAGGGTGTGAATATTGATGATAATGTTTATGATAGAATACACTGTATATCAAAATATTTATGATAATTGTACTAGTAAAATAACAAAATCTAAACAATACAGTGTATGTGTGTCATGTATATAATTGTACTTGTGTACATGTACATGTGTAATTTAAAAAGACATGTTAATAGTACATGTACACAGATGTGTAAAAAAACTATTTTATAAAATAATAATAAGCAAGAAGAAAGAAAAACAATACTATTATTATTCAATAAAAAACAACCATTGATAAAAATCAATAATTCTATTTCAAAAATAATTATGCACACTAAATGTACTGTACATATGCATGTAGATATAAATGTACATGTACATGTACTTGCATATATGTATTAGTTACCTTGCTAAAAGTTGGTTGGTTTCATTAGAGGCAGAAGGATCGATGTTATCACTTTGAAGACGAACCACAAACTGGTCAAGCAAACGAAATGCTTCCTGTTTTTGATCAGCGTGCCACTTGTGCTTCATGTATGCCAAAGTCACCTACATATCATAATCATAATACATGTAATTAATAATGGTACAAAATAAATACATGTACATGTAAATGTACATATGTATAAGTACATGCAGTTACGTACATGTACTGTACATAAACGACATAAACAAATAATTATTATAAGCACATGTAAATGTTACATGCATATACATGTACATGTACATTATTAATTTTTTCACTGCTAAATTTTCAAGGCAAACCTGAGGGAATTTAACAGAGAGAGGATCAGCATCAATGTTGAAGGACTGGTCGTTGCTGAGGAGTGTGATCAGTGTCCTCTCTGAGAGGACCAGTTTACCACTCTTACGACAAATTGATGCAAACTTGATCCAACTCTTTAGCTCTTCTTGCTGTGTCAGGACTAGGGATCGAACTTGAAGTATTCTCTGCCAGTCCTCCATGTTACGCTGGCAACCCTAATATAATATAAAGAAGAAAGAATCATGTGGGTATCTTTTTTAATTAAAAGTTCAAAAAGTACTGTACATTGTATATGTATTGACAAAACACTGTTGAGTACATGTATAAATTTTATACTGTACAATCTACAGGCCTTTTCACACTGGCACAGTTTTCAAAGCACTTTGATGCGCTTTGTTGATACAGCTGAAATAATGCGCATTGATCGTGTTCACACTAGCAGCTGAATTATGTATCATTTTGTGCTCTTGTTGCCATTGGTTTACATTGATCGAAGCGCATCACTTCACATCAATTAAATGTGCATCAATGTGCATTACTTGTGCCAGTGTGAAAAGGCCTTTAGATTGAATATGTTGAAAAATATAAATAGGAATTGCATGAGTATTCTTAAAATATACACATCACTTTCAAAAATAAATATGAAATTACTATTTGATTGGATTTTGCATTAATCATAATGAGTATCGATCCTTTAAAAATTGCATTACAGTGTGCATTGTAATAGTAAAGGTCTATTTAATTTTGTTAATACAGATCTAGCATAAGTTTTGTGACATATATATAACGAGATTCTGAATGAAAACGCAAAATTGTTGTAAGTCAAAAATATGTTCAGTATCTTATAACCTTTTTAGTAACCTTGTAACCTTTTGATAAAAATTGAGGAGTGTGATCAATTTAAACTTTGTAGATAAGGTATGATGATACCAAGAGTAGATAATAATAGAAGAGAGTGTCCTACTATGCATATACCCCCTGCTTCATCACGCCGTAGAATAGTGATGGGCGATATTTCGTTTCTCAGATCGATAGTATCGATTTTGAGCGTATCGATACAGTATCGGAATTGAATTTTAAAAGCATGCAAAATCGATATGATATGTGACCACACCTACATGTGTGGTCACCACACCCATTACTCAAGTACACATGCACATGGCATCTTGTTCTTCTATCACTGTCAGTGCTGTTAGCACTTCAGCCGCTTCTATAAACTCTCCTCCAAATACCGGTATCAAAAAAAGAAGTTTGGTATGGTGCTACTTTAGTCCAGGGCCGCAGGGTGATGATAAGGCTATATGTGATACTTGTGGTGAGCAT
>NW_003546671.1:10162-13467 GCF_000090795.2 Amphimedon queenslandica | reverse complement strand
GCTGTCTTCATCTGTACAATCTCTACAGACCCTCAACTCAATATAGTCAGTAGTGGTAGTGTTACCATAGTCTCTGTGAAACCATGGGATACCAGGAACATTACAACAAGGTGATTCAAGAGAACCACAACCTTAGAGTGGATTAGATTTGTAGAACCAGACTCAAAGAAGTATTAGTTCCCATTATAATTATTATTCTGATAAAACATCACGTGTGTGCAAAGTGGTAAGCAAATATTTTCAAAGCTAATATATGCAATCTACCCATCCGCCATTAGGATTCAACTCACTGATGAATTAATGTAAAAGATAAATGGCTCTTATATGACTATATAATTCCTTTAAAATGACCGCATGCCACAATATAGTATCTTTTTATTATAAGCCTTGTGAAGTCATAAGTAGTATTCATGTCTTAGTACACTTTGTGATTGTTTGACTAGATCTACACACTATTTGGTAATTACTACACTTAGAATTAAACTTTACTATACAAAACAACAATAAAAATTAAAACACTTGCACACTACTATATCACATGTATCTATCCCATCATATGCAGTTACATAACATAAATCTCGTAATAACTAACAGGAGTGTCATCAACATTTGAAATAGTATTATCAGAACACACCCTCAACTCAATATAATCAGTAGTGGTAGTGCTACCATAGTCTCTGTGAAACCATGGGATACCAGGAGCATTACAACAAGGTGATTCATTGCCACTGCATCCTTGACCATCCCAGAGTGGATTAGATGTGTACAGTCTAGGAGGCAATTTAATAGTATAATTACCAGATTCACAGAAATAATGGTTTCCTACAAAAGAAGGAACAGTCTGTGTGCTCCCCTTTGAACATGGACACTTAGAATGATTATAATTCCTAATAATCTCAGATAAACCACATGCTAGTGTCCAGACATGTTGACGAGGAGACCCACGAGTGATACTAACACCGTTAACATAATAAGAATTAATATCATTAAAATACGGTCCATTAAATGCATCTGCATTATAAAATCTATATCCTGCTACTCTACCACATATCTGAGAATAACTGATACCATTAGATGGGAACTGAACTGATACACAGCCAGCACCACTGGCACTCCAAGTCCTACCACAAGCTCTAACTCCTCCTGACTGGTACAGTCTAAACCCAGAAGGACAGTTCTGTGTAGCATCAGTCATATCCAGATATGCTAGTCTTGTCCATCCTCCTCCTGAACCACACAATGTTCCCATATTACAGTAAGCAGTATAAGTATTTGCCAGTAGATACAAACCTGATGGACTGTTAGGTTGTCTCTCCTTAATCTCTATGCAAGAGGTAGGTACAGCAGTTGAGTCATTGTGTAGTACTAATAGTTCTTGTGCTATTAGTAGTATATCATCAGCCACTCCAGCAGTAGAGGTACTGGTGTCTTGTAGATTAGAGAGAGCATTGACAATGTTAATGAGCTTTTGTGCAGAATCTCTTGTAGTTTGTAAGATTTGTTTATCAAGTTCAGTGAAGTTGGTATTGTTCTGAAATAGTTAAGGGTATTTTGTGATACACCATTAGCCCATTTTTTGAAGTCAGGCATTCCACTGTTATTTTTGGCACCAGCAGACATATGAGCCAGTAACAAGCAAAGGATGGCTACCAGTAGTATTACTATCAGTGACAGTAATACAGTATGGATGATTGGTTTATTCCATGTTAGCTCCTTTTTCTTCCTTTTCTCTTTATTATCAGGCTCTTCCGCTGGCCTCCTATTCTCTGTAGCTGAGACTTGACACAGCTCATATACATTACTCTCTTTGATAGTGTCCTGTCCCAAGGACTCATAAGTGAATTTATCTTCAAGCTCCATTGTGGTACAAATGATAAAGTCACAACAGGCCTCAGAATACGTAACTGAATGAAAACTTGGTATATAGATGAATACACATTTATACAGATGGGCAGATGGCAAAAATTACAATAAATTATTTATGGAACTAAATTATGAATGCATTGATAAACACATATCATTCCCATAGTCTAAGGACAATTATAGCGTTACAATAACTTGTGGAACAATAACATAGAATTATGTGGACATTACTACAGTACATGTAAAGCAAACAAGAGCAATGACAATAAACCACAGGAGAACATGTAAAATGTAAACAGCATATCATATAAACACTACAATTAGCTAGTAATGGTAAGTATTATGATTAGTACATTTTGTATGATAAGATCAATATAATCTTGCTCTTCAGAGCTCTGGTACAAACTCATGGATACCAGCAGCACTGCTTTTCTAGTGCATCACTCAGTCATATTTTGAGTTCCTTTCTGAAACTCAAAAATGGGAAGATAATATTCTTTTAGAAGCTGAGGGTCAGCAATGCTGCCACTTGCTTGATCATGTGATAGTGTAATTTGTAAGTACATGTACACTGGAGTATGCACAATGTGACGTAGAGTAAATGTGAACTCATGCAGCAATTCAATACTCACTTTATGTACATATATTACATGTACTGTACATGTACATGTATGTACTCTTGGTAAATAGCAGAAGAACACATACTGCAGCTACATGGTAGCTATTTACCCTTCCGGTAGTTCACCTTTTCCAGTACTTTACTTACAACAAACAATACACTTTAGTCAATTGATACAATACATTGTATCAATACAATAATAAGTACCGGGTATCATTGAGTGATTTGACTGCAATATGTATTAATTACACCAACAAATTATTGATTATTTTGCACAACGCAAACAAGTTAAATCATCATTGTTAATACAATATATACAAGATATAGTTTACACACACAAGTCAGTATAATACTTACATGATAATAATGGGGCGTATTCATTACTCTGATTTGAATAATTAGAAATTACAGTCAATGGGGCAGGAAGCGCATTATTAGTGCAATGTCAATGGCGATGCAGTCCAAGATAAGACCTTGTTGCCGGGTAGTGGAGCAGAGGAACTGAAAGTTGCTGGGCTCAAACACTTGCTTGAGTCCATAGGAAAGTCCATGTATGGAAGAAAAGCTGATTGCACAAATTAATGTTTACTTACCTTTCTTATAAATCAGCTTTTCTTCCATACATGGACTTTCCTATGGACTCAAGCAAGTGTTTGAGCCCAGCAACTTTCAGTTCCTCTGCTCCACTACCCGGCAACAAGGTCTTATCTTGGACTGCATCGCCATTGACATTGCACTAATAATGCGCTTCCTGCCCCATTGACTGTAATTTCTAATTATTCAAATCAGAGTAATGAATACGCCCCATTATTATCATGTAAGT
>NW_003546671.1:0-9961 GCF_000090795.2 Amphimedon queenslandica | reverse complement strand
CTGACAGGATGTAAAATGGTAGGAAGCAAAACGAGCAACTTTGAAGCTTTGATAGAGGCAAATAACAGCCACAGCTACATACACTAGACATGTAACAATAATAATAGTGATAAATGAGATCTGATCGTCTTGCGCTGGCGACCTGCACGACTTTTGAAATTTCATTTGATCTGCCCACGCACCACTACAAACCAATCAAAGCACTGTTGATTCGTAGATTACGGAAATTATTGCACTTGGGACAGTCTCGACGAAAATGTAGCACTCGACTTCGCCTTGTGCTACATTTTCCTCTCGACCGCCCCTCGTGCAATAATTTCCGTAACCTACTCTCAACAGTGCTTTAACTAATACATGTAGTGGTACAATAGTATACAAGTATAGTATGTGTGGCACATACAGTACTATAATAATTTCACCCCAAGTACATGTACATGTAGTTCTCTTTGAAATCATAACAATTACTTAAAACAGACGACTACACATGTACATGTATGTACAAATTCATTGTTAATGGACTTTAGTTGATTAATTTGACTATCAATTTAAGCCTTAAGGACTTAAATGCGGTAATAGTACTTATTGATTATTTTGCATAACATAAACAAGTTAAACCATCTTTGATAATACAACAAGATATAGTTTAAACACACACACATGTCAGTACAATAATAATTAAATGATAATAATATATGTACATGTAACGTATGTGATAATAATAATAATATTTATGATATTACGGTAAAGTGGAAAATTTTCGTGGATTTCTGTTTTTTTTTTTTCAAAATTCACGAAAATCAATTTAGATGTAATATGGTCAAGAGTATAAGACACAAAAATTAAAGCTACAAAATTGATTTTCTAAAGAATTGACAAAAAAATTTTTCCACTACATGTACATGTAAGTATAACACTAACCAGTAATCTGTTCCACCATGTCTTCTGTAGCTGTTTCTTCTTCTCAGGTCTCACCAGACACTGTATGATCTCCTCCAGTTCAGAGAGTAGCTGCACACTGACCATCAAGTGGTAGGCTCTGTTGTATGACTCACCAACCAGTGCAGTCAGTTCAGCATCCAGTGAACTCCTTGCTTTATCAATAGACTATAAAAATAACCATGCATGTAACAGTGAATGAAACTCTTTACAATATTGTTATGTACATACATACCGTACAAGATGATTTATTGGCGGGAGTAATATTTGGCAAATTTGCCTGTGAAAAGAAATTGGCAGATTTTATAGTGGCAATTTCTTCATAGAACCGCCAATCGCCAATATTAATTCCTCACCAATAAATCATCTTGTACGGTACATGTACACGTAATGTAAAATTGAAGCTGATTCCAGCTCATTATTTGAGATATAGCAATTTAAAGTGATGAAAGTGATTAAAAATAACAAAAAATAGCCCATGCTTTTTTTACAAAAATGGCTCCAAAATCACCCCAAAGTTTTATTACATTTTCTGATACACTTATGCTGTGTAGAAAGTTTGAGCTAATCCCGACAAATATTTTTCAAGTTACAGCCATTTTTAGAAAAGGGTCATTTTCTGAAAAATATCCTGTACTAGCCCATGCTTTTTTCCAAAAAATAGCTCCAAAATCACCCCAAATTTTTATTACATTTTCTGATACATATTGATGTACTTATGCTCCGTAGAAAGTTTGAGCTCATTCCGGCTTAAACTTTTCGAGTTACAGACATTCTTTAAAACAGCCAATTTTAAAAAAATACCCAAGACTACATGTATATAGCCCACGCTTTTTTCTGAAAAACAGCTCCAATATCCCCCTAATTTTTATTACAATTTCTGAAGTATAATGATCAATGTCCTTATGCTGTGTAGATAATTCGAGCTGATTCTAAATTAAATTCCCCAAGTTTACACTACTGACTAATAGATACAGTACATATGCTAACCTTCTGTGCATCAATGAAGCAGTGATTATGAATGTTAAGTAATGATTGATAAAAGGCTCCATCAAAGGACTCCTTAGGTATACACCTAACGTACTCTTCCATACTCTCCCACTGGTTGAGGCCCCAGGCTGCTGCAGTCGCCATTACTGACATCTGCTGGCGAGTGTCATCATCTCCTAATGGCCACATCTCACTTGCTATGTCGTACAAACGATTCCTAAGATATAACATTAAAAATATTATTATTATATCACTTTTATCATAATGAACACCCTCTCCCTCTTCAAAATGTATACAACAATAATCCTCATCACAAATGCATGTAAATGTGTAATTTACCTTAAGGTTACTTTTAAATGCGGGTGCTATTAATTGCAAATTTTGCGTTTGGGTTAAAAATCGCAATTATTAATACTCACAATTATTAATAATGACATCATGATGCCATATAACTATTAGTAATAATTACTTAATCACAATTTTTAATACCAGCAAAATCTACCTTTTGCTAAAATCGCAAAATTTAGTGCCCGTAATTAAAAGTCACTCTAAGGTAGCTAAATTACTCCAATAAAATTGCTACACTTTATACATTTAAATTATTAAAAAAAACGCTAACAGCCACAACTAAGGTAACAATATTAATTTTTGGAGCTCATACATATCACACTATTTTTTGTGGAAAAAAACATCATGATTTTTTGTTGTTTAATGAAACCAGTACCACATGCCTCAGGATTTTATAACAATTTTCCTGACAAATATAAGCACAAGAAAAAGATTTTTTTGAACAAAATTTGGCACTATTATACAAGTACATGTATACAGTTTTATATACCGTACATGTACATGCACTAACCATTCTCCCATAGCATGAAGGCACCTCATTCGGCCCAGGGCTATCTTGATATCATCAGGTCTACTGTACTGCTTGGTCTGATACAAGTGAAGAGCTGCTTCCCAATCATTGAGACTCTCATACCACTCCTCTTGGATTTTCTATTAGAAAAATAAATGAATTTAATAAAAGTAGATGCACATGTACAATTTAGGGCATATAAATGTATGACGATCGTACATTTTCTATTAAATTCTATTAAATAGGAAATTCAAGAAATTCTAAAAATTCTATTATTTTAAATAGAATTTTCTTTATTAAAAAATAAAAAGCATTTAATACCGTACAAATCTACATACATTTTTATGGCATTTAAACTGATGAACATTAGGTACTGAATTGATACTGATGATAATTGAATTTAATGTCATTATTTTAAATATAAAAAGTTAATCCCTAAAATTTTTACTCTTCTATTAAGAACAAGGCACCCTGCATTTACATAACAATTCTTGGGCCATAAAAATCTGTAGCTACACTTAATACAGTAAGTATAATAAAAAATAAATACTGTATTAAATAATTAATACAGTAAATAAAATAAAAAATAAATACAGTATTAAATTATACGATAAATGTCATAAACTTACAAAGTCTCCTTGCTGTCTTTCCTTAGCAAACATCAGTACACCCACAGCAGCATCAGGCTGTTGGAGCTTATTATTAATAGCAATCAGTGACTCTAGTAGCTTTGGTGTCACTCCACGATGAAAGTCCTCTTCCTTGTAGTGAAGAGCCTTAGCATAGGCTCTACAATTCATAGCACACTCTCCTAATAGTTCTGAGCTTAGAGGAAACCGTCCCTAAACACATGTACATGTAGATACATGTAATACAGTATCAAGTGCTTTACTGTACATGTACATGTATCGTGACTATTTGCTGTAAAATGTAATTGGAAATTTTTGTACATACAGTGTATGTGTATTACTAAGCATGTACTGGTGATTTTAATATTAGGGATTTCACTTAATTGTCAATTGTCAAAATAAAACTCAGCCAAATTAAAGTGCCATACTGTACTTATATGTAGGACAAATTAAAGAAAGGAGATATAAGCTAAGCTGCTATAGCTGTCAAGGCAAAGTTCACCATGTTTGTTTGAGCAGAAAAAATTCTTATTAAAGAAATGTGTGTAATGTTACAATTGATTACAATGAATAATTAATTATCAGGTCTCAGTTATTAAAACTTACAGTGGCCTCCTCACAGTGCTCCATGAACTCGGCTAAGTTAAGGACAGTTTGAGTTATCTCAGGGATACTGTCCCTAGTGAGGAACTGCTTCAAATTAACCACCAGATCCTCTTGATGGACAGACCTGACAATGTACATACAGTACGTACATGATTAAATATCAACCAATAACAAAAAATAATGTAATCTACATATGCATATTACATGTACATGTACTTTCCCCTCAATATGCCCCAGTGTACGTGTACAGTACTGTAAGTGCATCTACAACAAACAAGCAAATTTCAACAGTGAAGTTTTTCCCAATAATACAATGTACATTAATCAAATGTATTGGGCACTATATACTATACTGTAGCTACAAAGAATTAAACAGTATCAGTATCACTTATTCCATTACAACTATTAACAACTGTACATACAAGCCTATGCCCAATGTACATGTACATCATTACATGTATTATACATAAGTAGACATGATACACTAATACATGTACATGTACATGTACTAATTACTTTAATTCCATCCAGCATGATACAAAGGCGGCATTGAATAATTCCCTGGCCAGTGGATTGTAAGCTTGAGCCAGTGCCCAGCAGGATCTTAATGAAGGAGAGGGGCTCTCCTTTAATAGTTCAACTCCTAATCTTCTCAGCCATTCAATCCAATCATCCTTTGATATCCTACCAGCAGTGCTCCAGGCCTATACATATTGTACAATAGAGATATTAATATAGTCTTTAAAAATTCATAAAAAATCCAAATTTGATCGGAATCAACTCAAAATTGATACACAGCATAAGGGCATGTATATGTATCAGGGAAAATTATAAAAAAGGAAGAATTCTCTCCAAGTCAATTTTGAAAAATTTTGGCCAACAACTAAAGGCTATATATAGCCTTTGGTCCTCGGCTCGATTTTTAAGGAATTAAAAAAATTCATAAAAAATCTAAATTTGATTGGAATGAGCTTAAATTTGATACACAACATAAGAACATGTATGTGTATCAGAAAAAATTATAAAAACAAAGAATTCTCTCCTAATCATTTTGGACAAAATACTCTGTACTATTATGTACATTTACATGTACTAGTATAGGGTTTTGGGCCCAATTTTAGAGCAACTACACAAACATACAGTTCATGTATTATTAATTCCCATACTTTTGTTAAGGAGTTCACGTCAAGTGAAAACTTCTTAAAAGACACTGCCTCAATCTCTGCTGCTTCATCATCAGTGCTTTGCTGCTTCCTTGATTTGATGTGTCGCTCTACATCATCATCAGGAGTGAGTGGCTCATCCTTCAAGAAGATAATAATGTTAATAATAAAATTAATAAAATGATGAAATATAACTTACTTTTAATAGTCTACACAACAGGAGCTCATAGGCAGCATGAGAGTAACGATACTTTGTTAATACCTGCAGGTATAGATACATGTACATGTTAATAAAAATAACAAAAATTAATACATGACAATTGAACCAATGATGGGTTTTTGCTTGTCACGAATTTTGTGACAATGGAACTAATGGGTTTTTGCTTGTCACAGATTTTGTGTACATGTAAAATTAGTCAACTACATGTACATGACCTAGTGTTTCTCCACTAACCTTTTTCACCATTTGAATGAATATCTTGTAGCGTGGTCCTAACTGAATCATCATTGAACAAAGGACGTCCATAGCCACACCACGTAGATCAGGGACAGTATCTGGGGTTATAGTGTAATTAATATTATAACAAATATTGAGTACCATATACATGTACATGTAGCTGAAAATATTTGCTGGACTTATAAACGTGTTTAGTAATTTTGTGCTAACAGAATTTATGTGAAACTTTATTTAGCTGGTTTTAAAGCTTAAGCTGTTGATACACTCACTAACTATTAAATTAAATACTTTGTGGAATCAAATTGTCTATTTAAAAAATAAAGAACAAAAAAAACAACAAAAAATTCCAGCAAATACATATATTTCCACATAGCTACAACTAGTACATGTACATTGTTTTTATATTTGTATGCATAAAAACTAATAAGTAAAGATATAATAATAATAATAATAATATACACATATACATGTACATGTATAACATACCTAAAACATCAACGACAGCATGAATGATCTGAGAACAATAATCAGAGAAGTCAAGGGAACTACTCAGTTTCTCAATAGTCTCCAGTGCTATACTGTATAATGAGAGAATTAGTTAATTAAACTGTTTTATGATACAGTGGGGACTAACGTTCTTGCTTCTATTGGGTTAGTTGGATTCTGAAAAACTTTAACAATTGCTGGAACTAGCAAATGAAGGTAATCATCTAAACTAGAGCCACAATATTGAAGAGCACAAAGCATCTAAAAAAGAGGAGAAAGTGATGAATTAATAGTGTCAGAATAGATGAATAAACCATGCTGTTCACTGGAAAATAATGCATACTTAATATACATGTACATTGTATGTGTACATGTCAGGCATGTCTATTCCGGACACCTTGGTACCCAATAATACCCTCCTGATTATGAACCTGTCCTTATTTCAGAGGTTCATTAATGCACATTACTATTGTATTGGGACTGATACTACCTGTCCTCATTATAGAGGCCTCCTTATTTTAGAGTGTCCACAATAGCAGGCTATACTGTATAATGTACATGTACATACATGTACATAAAAATATATACAATATACATGTACATGTACATGTAATTCTCAAATTGTAAATAATCACATTATCAAATGTACAAACCTTTTGAGTAACAAGCTTCTGTTCGCTCTGATCTTGCATAAAGAGACGAAGTACTGGCTGTACCATTGGGGGGAGGTATATCTTCAACTCGTCTCCCATTGCTAGTATGATCTTCTCAACTAAGAGCACTATTGTGATCTGTATTGGACTGTCAGGGGCCCAGAATGTCTACATAATAAGAACAAATAATAATAATAATAATGATAATAATAATAATATTAATAATGATGATAATAATAATAATAATAATATTAATATAATAAGATTAATTCTAGTGTACAATCGACATACATGGAGATGCATTTATCTTTTACAACACAAAAAAACACACAAAATGCATAAATTAAAAGCATTTTAGTTTGAATAATACCAGTACTGCAGATTTGGCTTGTTTTTTAAAAAAAGCTTTTTAACTTAAAAATTATTTTTTGTCAGAAACAATTCAAAATTTTCTAAATAGCATAAGGATATCAATATGCATCAAAACAATGCAATAAAATTTTGGGGTGATTTCAGAGCAAGTTTTTTTGAAAAAAACTATGCCGTATAGTAAGTTATTAAAAAATTTAAAAAAAAAGATCGAGCAGGATTCACTTTGTGCTAATTTGTCAAAAAGGTAATGGAAAAAAGGACAAGTACAATTCTGAACGACCAACAAAATTCTACTTTAAAATTAATTGAAGAGGAGTATAAGAACACTATTTAAAATTGATGTGTTATGTAAGCTGTTGCATATATTGGCCCTGAATCAATGATGTCTCCTGGAGTGGTTCTTGTCTCTCTTCTTTCTCTTGTTCTAGTATATTCTGCTGCTGGTTTGGAGTGTAGGATCTATGTCAGTTCATCTCATGGTATCAACAATACCTCTTGTTGGACTGGAGGAGTTCAAACACCTTGTGCTACTATTGATCTAGCTATACAAGGAACTCCTACTCTACAATACAACTGTTCATCAGGTATCCTTATCAACCTGTCTCCTGGTACATATACACTAGACACTACTAGTCTACTAGAGCAACAGCTACTGAGGAATAATGTGAGTATTATTGGTATGAGGGATGGTAGTAGATATGAAGAGGTTAGTATCACGTGTCTACATGTTTCGTCTTCTTCATATAACTGGTTGAGGTATATTGTATTTGAATGTGTTAGTCTTTATAATTGTAACAATGTTCCTGTTACATGTACTGAACCATCCTTTGATATTACTACACACAATGAACCAGTACTGGGGGATGAGGCTTGTCCAAATTTACAACTAGTCTTAGATGGCATTAATAGACACTTAAAGTGCTTTGATTATTACATTAATGAGAACTGTCAGTGTGAGTATCTTAAATTTGATGCTTATATCACTGATTCAATTAATGAATATGATTGGAGGTATAATTTTAAAGTATGTATTAGTATTAATTCTTTAATTGATCAAAAGCTTGATCAAAAGTGCTATACCAATTTACAACAAAACTGTGATGATGGCATTACATGCTATGAAGTGGGCAAATGTTTCAATGACTATATTAATGCTGGTCCTGTTGAAGTGACACTGTATGCCCAAACACTTGATCTTATTAATATCAATACCAGTAGAACTGTGAATGTTGAAGTACAATGCATACACAATGAAAACTGCAATCTAAATAATACTAATATTTGTGAAAAAGAAAATCCACCATACAAGCTTCAATGCATCAATAACATATTTTCTGGTTGCTGTACTGACAACACTACAGGAGAGTATTATACAGGCTGTGAATCAGACTGGGGAATACCAATGAACAATCTTTACGTATGTAATGAATGTGATAAACATGGTTTACTGGTATTTATTGCAATAGAAATATTACCTATCACAATCATGGTATTATTAATAATAATATTTAATATACAACTAACCAATGGATCTATTAATGGAGTGGTATTCTATTCACAAATAATAGCAATAAATTATTTTGCTTATAAATATTATTATTATTATTATTATTATTATGGTTCTTATTACCAACTATCACTACTATCTGAAATACCATGCAACATATTTAATTTAGACTTCACTCCATTTGTTTATAATTATGTTATGTGTATATCACCTAATACACCACCATTAGGAGTAATTTCCTTTTGGTATGTGATAGGATTCTATCCATTGCTCCTCCTCCTCTTACTCTATGTTTGGATAACATTGTATGATAAAGGTTACAAGTGTGTAGTATTTATTACTAGACCATTTCATCGTTGCATGGCTCGTTTCTGGAGTATGACTGGCATTGAACCATCTTTTACTCACTCTATAGCATCAATATATATACTCTGCTTCACTCAATTAGCTGCTACTTCCTTTAAAATATTGAGTTTTATATCAAGCCAGACAGGACTCAAATTCTTTTCTGATATAAAGCAGGATTACTTTAAGGGGGTTCATGGTGCTGCTGGTTTCTTTGCAATCTTAGTGTTATTGTTTCTGATTGTTCTACCAACACTTTATATACTCCTTTATCCATTCCAATGGTTTCATAAGTTATTGGATTGTTTACATTTGAGGAAACAGCTACTGATATCACTGGGTGATGTGTTTACTGGTCCTTATAAGAATGGAACTGAGAATACTTATGATTATCGTTTCATGGCTGGACTATACCTACTGGCAAGAATAATTATTACGAATCAATTCGTTTATGGATACTATTTTATATCTTCAATACCAATTTCTCAAGCTTGCTGTTCCTTCTTACTAGCAGTAATTGTTATCATCTTTCGCCCCTTTCAAAGAAATATTCATAATTTTGCTGAATTTTTAATTTTGTTTATAACTATGGCCCTTGGATGTGCAAGCAGTGTTATTGGTTCCTTCTTTCTCTTCAACTCATTCAATTCTTATTTTGATGCTGGTTTTTCAATGGAGTTTAAGATTAGTATTTTTTTACTATCAACTGTCAATGGTCTAATTTTTGTCATAATGGTATCTTGCATAATTTACAAAGTGTCCAAATTAATATCAGAGTGTCATCATTATCATCAAAGAAATAATCCAGTGGATAATAGAAATCAAGAAGAAGACTATCAGCCATTAGTTGGTAGTGATGGTGATTGGATTGCTGATCGTATGGAGAATCCACAAGAATATGATGAACAACATGTTCCTGGTAGAATGGATGATGTATCTGAAGAGGATCAACAACCCA
>NW_003546670.1:78261-85638 GCF_000090795.2 Amphimedon queenslandica | reverse complement strand
CATCAACAGCAAGCAATGTAAACACACAGGCTATATTTGCTATACTAAATATGTACATGTATATTCTTGATATAACTTATGTTTGTCACAAACATACATTACACAACACAAATAAGACACATCTGCTCACAAAGAGGAATAACCCTTAACCTTTTAAATTTCTTTCCAAGTCTGACCTTATTCTTTAACACCACATTGCAGTCCTTGCGTAAAATATGTACCTGTGTAAATTATGAATGTGAAATTATATATGTACTAACAAATTAACAGTAGCATACATGCTTTTATCAAAAATTAAGATACATATATGACATGTATAGCTCTACAATGCATATTAAGCTATGATTGAATCATACAAGTATATGTACATACACAGTAAATGTAATTTAGACATTCACCGTTCAATTTGCTGACTCATGCCATCCTGAATTAAGTTTCTTTTACGAGACCTGCATTGTGCAAATACACATTAATAGACAATGTGCAAACAATTATTGTATTGTTAATGAGAACATCCATGCACACAACAAAAGATGCATTGGCAAGCATTCATTTATATTGAGAAAAGAAAGTACTTACTGTGGCCATAATTAATGATATAATCATCAAATGAATATAAAGTATGTAACCTAGAATCATAACCTATACCAAAATACATAAGACATCTCACAATAATCTCCACCTTACTACATATTCCATTGCTAAGACTATTATACAGTAATATAAAACCTATACATATGTAAACTGGCACCTCGTATCGTGTGATACAACTACTAATCAAGGAGCTGCAACAAAACATTAAGTTACGTTTAATAAATAAATTAATTTAGTTACAACAATCTAAAAACAGAATTGCCTTTCATTATATTTCACATTCCAATAATAAGCAAAGGTATTGCTGATTCAGCAAATCATTCCAGCTGTAATTACCTGTAAAGCATAGTAATAGAAACATCAAAAGCAAGCAATGTAAATTCACTGGCTAATAATAACAATAGCACTTACCAATCACATCAAACCTCACCCTCTAAAACCACATTGTAGTCCTTGTGCCAAGCAAGTACCTGTAAAAAGTATGAATGTGACATACTAACTAATAATGATAATGGTAGTATCTACAATATTTCTGATTGGATCATACATGTATGTGCATGCATGCATTTTAGACATAAAATTGCTTACTAATGCTATCCTCAGTTAAGATACTTTCATGACCTGCTTAATATAAAATATCATTGTGTGCATGAAGTATTTCCAATGTGCAAACAATATTTTTTTGTTAATGAGAACATGCACATGTTACAACAATCATCAATAAAAGATGCGCAACATCAGCTGGCAAGCATTTATTATTCGCACAGCTTTGATGGCAGCATCATTCAAATGCGCAACATCAGCCGGCAAGCATTAACTTAATAATGCGCACAGCATTGATGGCAGCATTATGCGCAACATCAGCTGGCAAGCATTTACATATATGTAATGCACACAGCATTAATGGCAGCATTAACATGCATGATGATCATTATTATATGTACAGAATTACTGCTTGAATAATACTAAATGTAAAATAACAAATTTTAATGTTACTGTAATGTCACACAATTAAATGTCACACAAATTTGAATCAATGCTAAACTCTAATGAACACCAAACCTCTTTCACACCCTCTCCCTGTCCATCATAGCAACAAGTAATCAATATTCACTGTTATACATTGATTAATCTCACATCCTGAATGCAGTTTGATCCCTTCATACTGAGCAATACTGGGTGGATATGCACCAATGGTTTTCAGACTCACACATCATTCACATTGCACATGCAGTGAAATATAAGTCACATTAAACAACCAATGTTTTTAAGATGATGGACTTCCCATACACCATACCCACTTTCCATCAACAATCAATGCTTAAGAAATATTAATAGACTTAACTGCTTGGAAATGATTAGTACCAACATGCTTCAAATACAAAGCAGGTGTATTAGTATCACAAGGAATGCCATATAAAGTTTGGGTTCCATATCTAGCCCAGCCAACAAAAGTAGGAGTGAGTGAATATGAATATATGGTTGTACCTAATATTGCAGATAATGTTATAATCTCTGTGTCAGTGGCCCACACACAATTTCTATACATTTTAAACTTATTTATGTAATCATATATGCTTGAATATCTGGTTGCACTTAATGTACTATTAAACAATTCTTCTTCAAAGTTTGGCATATTACTATGCTTTACGTAATTCGTAATGCTGAGAAATTGACCCAGTAATGAGATATGAAAGGGCATAAAATAAACAGTTCCCATCACCAGGGACATCAAGAGTACTATTAGGAACTCTTTCATCTGACAATGGTGTTGTTGGACTACCAGGTAAGATTCTAGCAGCTGTGACAAATTTGAGATTTAAAATCTCACACCACCTTCTTTGATATTCTTCATTACCAGGGTAATAAACATAATCCCATTGTCTCCTTCTCACAATATCTGGGTTAGGAGGCTCTTCATAAGTAAAGATGACATCATCATCTTTTTTTGGATTACTTGTCCTTAATTTAATGCTTGAGAGTTTTATAGATACAATCAGACTACTACTACAATGGTCATTTTTTACAACACACTTGGTTTTATCATCTTTTGGTTTACATTTAATGTTTGAGAGTTTTATAAATACAACGAGACTACTACAACAATCATCATCTTTGACATTAAATTTGGTTTTTAGGTCTTTTAAATTAATTGAAACAATTAATTTATCATCTTTTTTTGAGTGAGGAAATACCAAAGCAGTATTGTCAGTACTACTGTCTACATCAACTTTTCTTTTTTGGGGGCAAGGCTTATTTAAAGCATTATTGTCATATATTTTACTCTTTTTGGGGCGATTAGACTTTTGTAAATCAGTACTCTTACGTTTATTGCTACTAACAGTACTGTTACTAGTACTTTGTACATGACTTACAGACACCTTGGCATTCTTACTACAAGGTTCACCATCATCAATTATACCAGTCACTTGAATCTTTCTCTTTTTTCCTTTACTTTTCTTGATTTGAGGTAAGTCATTACGAAAATTAGTTCTCAGTTTGTTAATTTCATTGATGCACGGATTACTAACTTTAACAGAGAAAGGATCAAATGATAATAAATGTAATCCATTTAATGTACGTACACGAGACAATGCAACATATGCCATACCATCCCCAAAAACATCAGTCGATAAATCAATAATGGCTGTATCTAGTGAGAGGCCCTGACATTTATGTATAGTAATAGCATAAGAAAGTATGAGGGGAAACTGTTTCCTATGTATATACAAAGTCTTAGATAGCATAAATCTAGATGTAACCCTTTCTATGTCACAAGGTACATCAATATGATCAAATTTGATTAATATACGTGTAGCATAAATACCCATTACTGTACCAATGGCACCATTAACTAATCCTACAGTCACATCAATATTACGTCTTAGCATTACTCTACAGCCTACTGCTAAAGACAATACAGTTGCTAAACCAGCTGTTTTGCTTGGTTGATCTTTCAGTTTATCTAATTTTCTTTCTTGTTTTTTGTCAAATTTTGCTGTGCTGCCACTTTCATCAACAACATCAACACATGCTAATTCTATTTTCTCAGTTTCTAGACCTTCTAACATTAATTCATTGATTTTTTGGCAGGCGTCTATCTTAGAAAATAGGCAAATTGGAGGAATTGTTCCTTCACTTTCCAATTCCTTATATTTTTCTTGTATTGAAACCTTGAATACACGACTCTTAAGCATATCAATAGTTTCATTAGTTAGACAGTTATGCCTAACAGAATCAAGCATCTTAAAGAAAGTTTCATCTCCTTTTTGTCGCTCATTGATTGTTAGTTCATCATATTCTACTGTTTCTTTCCATATGTTAACTGCATTTGCTGCTCCAAGTCTAGTTTTTACTAGTTTGTTGCTAATTTTATTAAATACTGGTCTACCATTAACTGGTGGCAATTGTAAGAGGTCACCTACAAATAAAATATTTTTGGATGCAAACCATTCATCAGTTCCAAATATATTTTCTAAACGCATGTGTAAGTATGCTAGATTTAGATTAGATACCATAGATACCTCGTTTACTATTATAATTTTTAAATTTTTAAGTGTCATTTTTATTCTTTTCTGAGCTTCTTTACTCAAAGCCCAATATCCAGCTGTCTTTCCCTCATGCTCTATTGGTAGCTGAAATAATCTATGTATTGTTAGTCCACCTACATTAAATGCGGCTATACCTGTTGGTGCTACTATAGCACACATAATTTCACCACTTTTTGGATGCCATGTGTCATCCACTAGGCATTTTATTGCCTCTATCAAAAACGATTTACCAGTTCCACCTACACCACTAATAAACATCCTTAGCGGTTTGATATTATCTAATCTAAGTAGTCTTGAAGACTCATTCTCTAATAAGTCTTCACGTTCTTTTTGACTTATAAAATGACTCTTAATTTTATCAAAAATTCTTTTTTGATCTACATTAAGCATTGCCTTTCTCTGCTCTAATGTTAAATTAGGTACATTTATATGCATTTCAGCAATATCAGCTACTGCTTCCATTATTTCACCCAGTAATTGAGGCTCATCATCTTCTTGTTATCAGGAAGTTCTTCTTCAGTGAAACCGGCTTTATTTCTTGCATCGACTATTTTCTTCCAATTACGTTCAGCTTCTAATAATTTCTGTAGTTTGTTGAAATGATCTTCAATGCCACGTATAGATGCTTCTCTGTGATGCCTAATAGCTTCTTCTATTGTTTCTCCTTCCATTACAAGTGTGCTCTCGTCTCTAAAAGGCATAAATAAAAATATTAGCGAGTAATAAAAATCGTCTCTTTCCGCTTCTTGCATAGGATTAAATTTCCTATGGTTTGGAATGACTGGCTTTGATCGAAGTTTGTATTCTCCGTCTCCATTTTCTCCTATTTTATCAAATTTGTAATTGGCAACAAATTCATAGAGAGATACATCTTCCATGTTATTCGGTCTTGTTGGATAAAAGTCTTCAATTATGCTAGGATTAAAGATGTCTTTCGAAGATCGATCCATTTTAGTTAAATATGAATAGTTTTTGATTTTTCTGCTCCTCTTATGAGGCAAGTACACATTAACGTACTGTACAGTTACTGATTTCATGTATAAACTTTCACCGAGAAGAAGATTGCTAGCTTCATATAGTCCTACTTCTTTAGCTCGAAGTAAATTTTGTCCAATTTTCCAAAGCCTGCTGTATATGTTGTCACAGCTGCTGACTTCATCCCATAAGTCCTGTGCATGACTCTTTTCTGCTTTAGTGACATCCAGTTACATACTCTGTTAAGGAAAGACTCCTCTCTGCTATGTATTGCAGGTCCATATTTGAAAACCACAATTTCAGCAGTAAAGGATTATAGTCGTTGACTCGAACTTCTTTTTCATTTCGTTTGAGATAATATATTTTATTGCATGATTTCAAGCTGTTTTCTACATCATTGATGCAAATACTATCTCGTACTGGTCTAGGAAAATCAAATCGGCATCTAGATACATAGGTCTTGCCGACTTTAATATTTCTCTTGCAGTATTTGCTGCACTTGTGCATTTGGTATTTTGTTACCAAAAAATTTAAATCAGGCGACGTATTACTATCTGGTATATGACAGGTAATCCTATCTTGTATCAAAGAACAGACTTCTTCTGGATGATCGATACCGACAACAGGAGCATTTTCAATCCATAGGAGGATGTGATAATGAGGTGCTCCACGCATTTCATATTCTTTTTTAACATAATATTGCTCTACTTTGCCTAGAACACATCTCTGGAGAATGACTATGTTAAAGAAATCCTTAAATTTGTATGAAAATTGTCGCGATACTGAAACAGGGTCCTCAGTACATAATTTAGAAATACTATATGATTGTGGTGCATTATTCACTTTTCTTAAATATTGCGCTATATCAGCTGAATCATATTCAGCACAACTTAATGTTAGGAAAAGTGTTGGTGAGCCATCCTCAGCAATCATTGCTTTGACTTCACCTTTCACACGGAACCAATATTGATTTGTGCCCCGTATTGGAGCCAACATGGTACTTAAATTGCCCTCAAATTCTTCATCTAAAACATCAATTTTTCCCAAAATTTCAGCAACAGTTTGACCAATGTTTCCTCTTGTTGTTTTTAATAAATTATATATGCTAGTTTTTAAGGCCTTATTAATTTTTAATCCGTAATAGTGCAAACAATATGACTGATTTCTACGAAATCGAGAATCTTTGTTTAAAAGTCTAGATTTTATGTATTCACTAAATGATAAAGTCTGTGCTGGATAGCTTTGTCTGGAGTGATGCTCTCCAGTTGAAAATAAAGTAGGGAAGCATAACAAATCAAGATGCTCTTGCCTATTGTCTATAGGCGCTTCTTTTACATTCATTAATTTATATTGACTGATATCAGAACCTGTTGCAATTTTACTATCAAGATTTCTAATGGTATATGCCGAAAGGCCTTCTAAATCATGATCGTTTGCTTTTTCAAGCATTTTACAAGTAGTATTGCTAACTACTTGTATAACATTTTTAGATGATTCGTCGATGGAATCATGGTCTACATTTCTATAAAGCCAATTTATTTCTTTTAATTTTCTTAGTGCTGCTTTTATTTTATTCACATCAACTAGGCTACGCCAGACATTACTTGATTTGGTAGGCTGTCCATTAATAATAATATAAAGTTCTGGATTAGGCAAGTGATTAGAATCTATACCAACCTCATTTAAAGTTTCCATGGTTTTTTCTAATGGAAGGGGTAAATAAAACATTGCACCTTTCAGAGCCTTCAAAGAATTATATGTAGGCACTTTTTAGGTGTGTGTCCCTAGCCTAGCAATTGTCTGAAAACACTTGGCCCTCTGTATTAACTGGCAACTTAAAGGATCCAAATTTTCCAAACCCATTGAGCACACAACGTGCTGGAACTTCATTTTTCGTAATAATAGGTTTACAATGATTACAAATATACATAACTTTATTTAATGCCATAGGATCATTTCTTCTAATGTAATCTAATAGGATATTCCAAACATCGCTATCTAAATTTTTAGCTTCAGTGACAGACTTTTTTCTTAAAAGCCTCTCACAGCTGCAACAAGCATTAACAGCCTGATCAGACAAAGTTTTCTTAAATTTATCAATAGCACCTGAATGCTGAAAATAAAGTACAGTATCTAAGTTTGGCATTCTAAATGGGTCTTCTTCTTCACCATCATTTATAGCGTAATACACATTATGAAATTCAGTCTCATCGGCTTCATTAATTTTTAAATCTATCAATTGTGCTATATCACCATC